>NC_079197.1:71468302-71518302 GCF_029499605.1 Hyla sarda | reverse complement strand
ACAGGAAGTGAGGGTGGACAAGCGGGGCTCTGTACACTATGGCTCTGTGACATGCTACGGGCTCGCACATGATGGTTGACATGCAGGAGCCTGCACAGAGCTCTGCTTGTCCTGTCCTCACTTCCTGTATTTGGACTCCTCACAGGCAATAGCTACAGGGACAGCATTTTTCCACCCATAAATATACACATTTTTTTAACCAATGTATAATACAAATATACATATAATTGTATTATCTACATTATATAAAAAGTTTTTGTTGACGACAGGTGCACTTTAAATCAAACACTGGAGGCCTATCCAATGCTTCAAAGCAAAAAGTCTAAAGGGGTACTACGGTGGAAAACAATTTTTTTTTTTTTTTAAATCAACTGGTGCTAGAAAGTTTAAAAAAAAAAACAGATTTGTAAATGACTTCTATTTAAAAATCGTAATACCTACCTTAAACTTACCAGTATATATCAGCTGCTGTATGCTCCACAGGAAGTTGTTGAAGTTCATTTCAGTCTGACCACAGTGCTCTCTGCTGACACCTCTGTCCATATCAGGAACTGTCCAGAGGTTTGCTATGGGGATTTGCTTGTACTAAGCACAGTTCCTGACATGGACAGAAGTGTCAGCAGAGAGGACTGTGGTCACACTGAAAATAATTCCAGAAAGAAATACAACTTCCTGTGAAGCATACAGCAGCTGATAAGTACTGAAATGATTAAGATTTTTAAATAGAAGTAATTTACAAATCTGTTTAACTTTCTAGCACCAGTTTAAAAAAAAAATGTGT
This sequence comes from Hyla sarda, assembly GCF_029499605.1. Taxonomy (NCBI): domain Eukaryota; kingdom Metazoa; phylum Chordata; class Amphibia; order Anura; family Hylidae; genus Hyla; species Hyla sarda. The sequence goes on along the minus strand of NC_079197.1, from coordinate 71,517,521 downwards.
TTTCCACTGGAGTACCCCTTTCAAGGCAAGACCTCATGCTTAACACATAGATCTCCTGCAAAACAACTAGATCTACAAAATATAATCACAATGGAAGTATTGACTGGTTGCCATATGCAATGCCTCTCTCTACTTATTCTATTCACCAATTTACATAAATCTGGATGGTTGTTAAATGGCTGCTCAGTCTAAACCAAATGCTTTTAAATTCTATTGTATGTACTGAGTCAATCCTTATGAATGAAAGCTATCAGAACCCTATACTATGTTGCATGTAGTAATCCAGTACAGTTTTTTAATTGAAGGCTAAACTTTGTTTGAACCCACAATTTATAGCACCAATCTATCAACCATTTAGAACAATGTAGTCAGAACATGGAACCAGTTTGACAAGAGGCAGGAGAATCTTGTTTTCCTAGATGGCGTACTGCATTTATTTCCAAGGCAGAACACGTTAATTCTAGAGAAAGTGAGAAGAGAGATTAATTTAATATTGTGCAAAATACAGTGCATTCACATTATGTTGTGGCCTTGTGGTGAAAATAAATAAAAGCTAATATTTTTATTACTAATAATAATATTCACCAACCACCATCATCATTTGGCATTCAGTACACCCCCCGACCCCCCCCCCCCCCCCATGGCTGTGTAAACAGAATAATGGACATTTTTGCTAAACTATTGAAAAGGGAAAAAAACATAACATATATTGCATGGATATAAGTATTTAAAACCTTTACTCAGCATTTTACCACTTATGGACACAGGGCATACAGGTACGCCCTTGTGTTCTGGGTTAGTAGCCAGACACACTCTGTGTGTATTATCCCTGTTCTGAGACATCACTGTGCATATAAACCCTGTACTAGGTAGTCTCTGTGTATATTAACCCTGTACTGTGATGTCATTGACTAAATTATCCCTATACTGTACAGGAATAATTTGCACAGTGACATCTTAGTACAGGGTTAGTATGCACAGTGAAATCACAGTAGAGAGATAATGCACAAAGTGATGTCAAAGTACAGGGATAATACATCGTGATGTGAAAGCACAGGTATAATACAATACTGTGTGTATTATCCCTGGACTGAGACATTACTGGGTTTAACAGTACAGGGATAAAACACACCGTACAGGGATAATACACACAGTGATGTCACAGTACAGGGATAATACAGAGCAATGTCACAGTACAAGTAGATAATATACACCGTAAAGGCATAATACACACAGTGATGTCATAGTACAGTTTAAGGACTTTTGTTGCACTTTTCAATCATAATGGAACACAGTGGGTCCCAGATGTTTTATGTCCCTAGCAATTCCCCTGCACTTTTCCTCTATCCTGTGGAAGGAGGAAACAGCTGGTTCTGGGATAACCTGGCGAGGCTACTGCAGTATTCCGGCAGAAAAATCAAATTTCGGCTAGAAGGTGCACACCCGAGAGTAGTGAAAAATAGCAGACTTTATTAAGTTGTATAACTTGCAGTGCAAATGGGACAACATGTTTCAAAGGTTCATCCTTCTTCTTCAGGACATGAAGGATGAACCTTTGAAACGTGTTGTCCCATTTGCACTGCACGTTAAACAACTTAATAAAGTCTGCTATTGTTCACTACTCTCGGGTGTGCACCTTCTAGCCGAAATTAGATTTTTCTGCCGGAATACTGAAGTAGCCTCGCCAGGTTATCCCAGAACCAGCTGTTTCCTCCTGTATCTTCACCGCTGGCACAGCAGGACCGATGGCCAGCAGCCTCCCGATACTACAACCTGTTGCATGCGATTGCCACTGTTGTGCCTGCCTGCACAACACCCATAGGTGAGCAATTTTCCGATTTTGGAACAACTGTCCAACCCCAAAAATTGGGATTAACAGCACTATATAGCGCCATCTCTGCTTTTCCCCACTCTCCTCCTCTATCCTGTGGAAAGGAGTTGAGTGCCTAGTGCTACAACGCATTTCATTGTAGCTACAAAGACTTCACTTTATAAATGAGGCTACTATATTTTTAAGTAATTGATCCAACACAATTTGTAACAGCAATAGTATAGACTAATAAGAGAGGGCAGTAGTGCAAAAAGCAACAAGTTGTGATAATACTGTATGTTTTCCTCATCGCACAGTAATGAAATCACATTAAAAGGACACTATCACACATTATGTATATGGATTAAATGCATACAGATCCTTCATAGAATATCAGATACAGCTACTCATGAGTTCATTAGAAGCTAGATAGAGGGAGGTGGAGGCGTACCTTTTGTACACGAGTCCCTGTTAGAAATTAAACTTTTAACCTTCCGTGCTTTTAATTTTAGAATCCTACCTCACTGCTCATTATTATAAGATAAAATGTATGGACTTTATTGCTATGCTTACCCACAAAGGAGCCGGAGTCCATCAGTTGTAAAATGTTTGGGTACGACAGTATACTTGTGGCCTGGACTGACTTTGGCCTCAATAAAAGATTTTCCTCTTCTACTAATGCTGAATCCTCCCTATCTAGACTGGTCATAGAAGGTGTTTCTGCTGATGTACTGCTTAAAGTCACACAGGCATCAGAACTCCTCCAGCCAAAGAAAGCCAGGGAATGTACGCAGCAAAACATGGGATTCATAATACCCTGAAAAACAAAGATGACCATTGTTGCTTATCTTTAAGCCACCAACACACCACATAACACTGCAGCAGTAAAGCTTACTATTAATACATCTATAATAAAGAGCACTACAATATAACTAAACATGAATATGGTAGATAAGGCAAGCGTTGTCACATTAAGTATTTCAGACGTATGTCAAAAAAGAAAAAAGAAAGTTTACATTTATATCATGTATTAGAAGCATGTCAACAGTTTTCTTTTGTTGTGTATTTGACCAAAACACAGTTGCAATAACTACATGTGGCGTCGGGGTGTGAGGTGCAAAGTAGATGTTGTAACCCAAGGGGCAGATGTTATTAACCCCTTCTTGTTGTGACGCCAGGGTGTGGTTTAGCCTTAACCACCCGAAGGTAATACCGCTGGTCCTGGGCTAGGCACGGGGGCAATGAAGACATCAACGCCAAGTTAGAGACAAACGGTAGGTTTACTGAGGGTAGACAGATGACACAGTCTATGAAGTACAACCAATATCCCAAGGAGGTGACCAGTGACACAGGGGGGGGGGGAGATCTCGCAGGCTTGCTGGGACTTGTAAATACAGTAGAATCTCCCAATAGCGGACACTCATGGGGAATAAAAAAAAAGGGTCCACTATTGGGAGATATATATATGGAAAAAAGGCTTAAAGGGGTATTCCAGGAAAAAACTTTTTTTTATATATAGCAACTGGCTACAGAAAGTTAAACAGATTTGTAAATTACTTCTATTAAAAAATCTTAACTTCAGAAGCTCATAAGTACTGAAAGGATTAAGGTTGTTCTTTTCTGTCTAAGTGCTCTCTGATGACACGTGTCTCGGGAACCGCCCAGTTTAGAAGCAAATCCCTATAGCAAACCTCTTCTAAACTGGGCGGTTCCCGAGACACGTGTCATCAGAGAGCACTTAGACAGAAAAGAACAACCTTAATCCTTTCAGTACTTAAGTGCTCTCTGATGACACGTGTCTCGGGAACCGCCCAGTTTAGAAGAGGTTTGCTATAGGGATTTGCTTCTAAACTGGGCGGTTCCTGAGACACGTGTCATCAGAGAGCACTTTAGCTGAAGTTAAGGTTGTTCTTTTCTGTCTCTCATAAGTACTTGAATGGATTAAGATTTTTTTAATAGAAGTAATTTACAAATCTGTTTAACTTTCTGGAGCCAGTTGATATATAAAAAAAAGTTTTTTCCTGGATAACCCCTTTGAGCATCTTTCTAAATGACGGAATACTGTTCTGTACTCACTCCAAAGTGTAATTACCTAAAAAACACGATAACAAGCTAAATATAAATAAATAATTTTGCACTGCAATAAGGCTTTAAAATAATCTGAACAATATCATTAATTAGGAAAAGTAATCACTTCCCCCGCAATGCCAAATCATTCCCCCATTCCCTCATCCCCCTGTTCTTCTTACTTCTTACCTGGCTAGCAGGCAGTGACGAGTAATGCTCCTCTGTGCTCAATGAGGGCAGCGGTGGCTGCCAGCAGTGACGAGTGATGCTCCATACATCACTCATCATTTCAGGCATTTCGCTGCCCTCAGAGGGTGAAACACAGGAGAGTCACTCATCACTGCCTGATGAGGGGATGAGGGAATGGAGGAATGATTTGGCATGGGGGGGGGGGGGTAGGAATGATTTGGCATGGGGGGAATGATTTGGCAAGGGGGGGGGGAATGATTTGGCACAAGGGGTGTGCTGGGGCTGCTACAGAGGGGTCCTGCAGTTGCCAGGACCCCATGGGAACCCGAGCCACTTACTGGGGTTTGGCTTTTTCCCTCCTGACGGCAGCCCTGTGTACAAGGTAGGGCGACACACAAGCCTAGTTGACCCCTATTGGGAGGGTTTTGTCCCCTATTGGGAGTGTCCATGACCACTAATGGGAATGTCCCCTATTCGGAGGGTTCAAATACATTAAGTTGTGGTGTCCCAGTTCAGGACATGTCCTGTCCCTTTTGTCTGGAGTCCTCTCAGCCAGAGTCCCTCCATGATAATGGACTCTCCTGAAGGGCTAACCCCTAGTCACCTCTTAATATTGTAATATCTAATGTATATATTTATATATTTAGTTAATATAGGATAACTCTGTATAGGACCTTGGAAGTCACATGCCTTTGATTTATGTTATGCTATGGTTTAAGGACATTTGTGTCATGTGATATACCCAGAGTTCCAGAGGTCAGGCCTGACAGGTGTGGCTATTCAATGAGCTTTGTCCCACCCACTTAATATATAAGGGGGCTTCTGCCACTAAATTCTCTCTTGTTCCTGGCACTTAAAGAAAGCACATTTCAGCACAAATCATCAATTCAAGTGAGGCCTGAAGCCTTAACTTCCGCAGCCACTAAACCATGAGTCATACAGCTCAAAATTACTAAAATCCTTTGTGACGACTGCAACTCAATTATCTTCAAATCAGTAGCACACTGGCTAGCAAATCAAAGCTCATTGATATCTAAGAAGTCCCAGCAAACCTGTGAGGAACCTGAACTACGGTCCTCTATACAAAGACTATTTTGTTAACTGCAGTTGCATAAAATATGCAGTAAAGTTTATTCCGGTTCTCATCAATATCTGCTGTGGACATTCAATTATTTCTCCCTACCATTTCTGGGACAGTTGGCGGCAGGACCATTACCCTAAGGAAACCGCATCCTGACAACATAGGGTTAATACCAACATACCCTACACTTTTACCTGCACCACAAAGTCCTATTGAGGGGGCACACTCAGGTGAATGGACATTGCCTCTTGGGAGAAGCAGTTACAGCAGAGTAAGCCCCATTCAACACAACGTTAACTTCATGTGCCAGAATTTAAGCAAAATTTTTCTGGCGATTTCTGCACAGAAATTCTGCTGTGTGAATTGGGCCTTAACCTGTTGGGGACGAAGGACATATGGATACGCTCTCACGTCCCGTCACTTAAGGACAGAGGGCTTACTTGTACGCCCTCCGCATTTCCGATCACCGCTGCTCGCTGGGCGGTGATTGGATGGGGATGACTGCTGAAATCATTCAGCAGTTATCCCATGCCAATGCCCAGGGTGGTCCCGAGACCCCCCATGTCGGCGATCGTCGAAAATCGCCAGTGAATTCACACTGTAGCCCTCCGGATGTTGCAAAACTACAACTCCCAGTGTGTGGGCATGCTGGGATTTGCAGTTTTGCAACAGCTGGAGGGCTACAGTTTGGAGATCACTGTGCAGTAGTCTCTAAACTGTAGCCCTCCAGATGTTGCAAAACTGCAAGTCCCAGCATGCCCAAACAGCAAACAGCTGTCTCGGCATGCTGGGAGTTGTAGTTGGGTACCTCCAGCTGCTGCATAACTACATCTTCCAGCATGCCCTTCGGCAATCAGTACATGCTGGGAGTTGTAGTTTTGCAACAGCTGGAGGCACACGGTTTGGAAAATAATGAGTTAGGTGACAGAACCTAACTGAAGGTTTTCCAACCAGTGTGCCTCCAGCTGTTGCAAAAGTACAACTCCCAGCATGCATGTCAGTGCATGCTGGTATTGGTAGTTTTGCAACATCTGGAGGGCCACAGTTTGGAGATCACTGTGCAGTGGTTTCTAAACCGTGGCCCTTCAGATCTTGCAAAACTACAACTCCCAGCATGCCCAAACAGCTGTCTCAGCATGCTTGGAGTTGTAGTTATGCAACAGCTGGAGGGACGCAATTACATCTCCCAGCATGCCCTTCGGCGGTCAGTACATGCTGGGAGTTGTACTTTTGAAACAGCTGGAGGTCCCCCCCCCATGTGAATGTACAGGGTACATTTACACTGGGGGGTTTACAGAGGGTTTCCTGCTTCAAGTTTCAGCTTCAGCAAATTTTCAACTGCAGCATAAACTCCTAGCGGGAAACTCACCGTATACCACCGCCAGTGCAAATGTACTATAAAAACACTACACTACACTAACACATAGTAAAGGGTAAAACACTACATATACACACCCTTACACTGCCCCCCCCCCCCCAATAAAAATGAAAACGTATCGTATGGCAGTGTTTCCAAAATAGAGCCTCCAGCTGTTGCAAAACAAAACTCCCAGCATTTCCGGACAGCCACTGACTGTCCAGGGATGCTGGGTGTTTAGCAACAGCTGAAGGCACCCTGTTAGGGGTTTTCTACGCCAGTGATTCCCAATGTCCACCCCTATACAATCCCTAATTTAGTCCTTAAATACACATGGCGCTCTCACTTTGGAGCTCTGTCGTATTTCAAGGAAACAGTTTATTACAACATATGGGATATTTCCGTACTCTGGAGCAATTTTTTCTCTTTTACTCCTTATGAAAAGGAAAAGTTGGGGTCTACATCAGCATGTTAGTGTAAAAAAAAATTAAATAAATTTTTTTTACATTAACATGCTGGTGTTGCCCTTTACTTTTTATTTTCACAAGAGGTAAAAGGAAAAAAAATACCCCCTAAAATTTGTAACGCAATTTCTCCTGAGTACGGAAATACCCCATATGTGGTCGTAAAATGCTCTGCGGGCGCACAACAAGGCTTAGGACTGAGAGCGCACTATGGACAGTTCAGGCCTAAATTGGGGATTTGCACAGGGGTGGCTGATTTTATAGCGGTTCTGACATAAAAAAAAATCCACGTGACCCCATTTTGGAAACTACACCCCTCACGGAACATAATAAGGGGTATAGTGCACCTTAACACCCCACAGGTCTTAGACAAATTTTCGTTAAAGCTGGATGGGAAAATGAAGAGAAAAAAACTTCTGTCACTAAAATGCTGGTGTAACCCCATTTCTTCTGAGTAAGAACATAGCCCATATGTGGATGTAAGGTGCTCTGCGGGTGGACTACAATGCTCAGAAGAGAAGGAGCGCCATTTGGATTTTGGAGAGAAAATTTGTCCGGAATTGAAGGCCACGTATGTTTACAAAGCCCCCATAGTGCCAGAATAATGGACCCCGCCCCACGTGTGACCATTTTGGAAACTACACCACTCACGGATTGTAATAAGGGGTGCAGCAAGCATTTACGCCCCACAGGTGTCTGACAGATCTTTGGAACAGTGGGCTGTGCAAATTAAAAATGTAACGTTTCATTTTCACGGACCACTGTTCCAAAAATCTGGCAAACGCCAGTGGCGTGTAAATGCTCACAGCACACCTTATTAAAATCTGTGAGGTGTGTAGTTTCCAAAATGGGATCACATGTGGGGGGGGGGGTCACTGTTCTGGCACCACAGGGAGCTTTGTAAACGCACATGGCCCCTGACTTCCATTCCAAACAAATTCTGTCTCCAAAAGCCCAATGGCGCTCCTTCTCTTCTGAGCATTGTAGTGCGCCAGCAGAGCACTTGACGTCCACACATGGGGTATTCCCATACTCAGAAGAGATGGGGTTACAAATTTTGGGGGGCATTTTCTCCCATTACCCATTTAAAAAAAATGGTAAATTGGGGGGGGGGGAAATGTTTTCCCCCATTTAAACATCCGACTTTAACAAAAAGTCATCAAAACACCTGTGGGGTGTTAAGGCTCACTGGACCCCTTGATACGTGCCTTGAGGGGTGTAGTTTCCAAAATAGTATGCCATGTGTTTATTTTTTTTATTTTTTTTTATTTTTTTGCTGTTCTGGCACCATAGGGGCTTCCTAAATGTGACATGCCCATCAAAAACCATTTCAGAAAAACTCACTCTCCAAAATCCCATTGTTGCTCCTTCCCTTCCGAGCCCTCTACTGCGCTCGCCGAGCACTTCACATACACATATTTGGGTTTGGAAACTTTAGTTTGTAACTGGATTGAACACTGGCTCATGGATCGTACCCAGAGAGTGGTGGTCAATAATTTGTACTCTGATTGGTCCGGGTTATTAGTGGTGTACCCCAAGGTTCTGTACTGGGCCCGCTGTTCAAATATTTATCAATGACATAGAGGATGGCATTAACCGCTCTGTTTCTATCTTTGCAGATGACACCAAGCTTTGTAGCACGGTACAGTCTATAGAGGATGTGTATAGGTTACAAGATGACTTGGATAGACTAAGTGTCTGGGCATCCACTTGGCAAATGAGGTTTAATGTGGATAAATGTAAAGTTATGCATCTGGGTACTAATAACATGCATGCGTCGTATGTCTTAGGGGATGTTAAACTGGCAGAGTCACTGGTAGAGAAGGATCTGGGTGTACTTGTAGATTACAGACTACAGAATAGCATGCAATGTCAGGCTGCTGCTTCCAAGGCCGGCAGGATATTGTCATGTATCAAAAGAGGCATGGACTCGAGGGACAGGGACATAATACTCCCCTTTATAAAGCATAGGTACGGCCTCACCTGGAATATGCTGTTCAGTTTTGGTCGCCTGTCCATAAAAAGGGACACTGCGGAGCTGGAAAGGGTGCAGGGACGTGCGACAAAACTAATTTGGGGCATGGAACATTTTAGCTACGAGGAGCGATTAAAGGAGTTACAATTGTTTAGTCTTGAGAAGAGACGTTTAAGGGGGGGGGGGATATGAAACGTATATAAGTATATAAATGGCCCATACAAAAAATATGGAGAAAAAAAACTGTTCCAGGTTAAACCCCCCCAAAGGACGAGAGGGCACTCCCTCCGTCTGGAGAAGAAAAGGTTTAGTCTAAAGGGGCGACACTCCTTCTTTACCGTGAGGACTGGGAATTTATGGAACGGTCTACCTCAGGAACTGGTCACAGCAGGAACAATTAATAGCTTTAAAACAGGGTTAGATACATTCCTGGAACAAAATAACATCAATGCTTATGCAGAATTATAAAACAACATCCCTTCCCCTTATCCCTTTACACCCTTCCCTTCAATTCCCTGGTTGAACTTGATGGACGTATGTCTTTTTTCAACCATACTAACTATGTAACTATGTAACATATGAGGTATTTCCTTAATCTAGAGAAATTGGGTTACAATTTTTGGGTGTTTTTTTCTCCTATTACCCCTTGTAAAAATTCAAAAACTGGGTCAACAAGAACATGTGAGTGTAAAAAAAATGAAGATTTTGAATTTTCTCCTTCAATTTGCTGCTATTCTTGTGAAACACCTAAGGGTTAAACTTTCTGAATGTCATTTTGAATACTTTGAGGGGTGCAGTTTTTATAATGGGGTAATTTATGGGGTATTTCTAATATGGAGGCCCTTAAAATCCACTTCAAAACTGAACTGGTCCCTGAAAAACTCAGCTTTGGAAATTTTGTGAAAAATTTGAAAATTGCTGCTGAACTTTCAAACCCTCTGATGTCTTCCAAATAAAAACTTGTTAACTTTATTCACATAAACAATAGACATATTGTTTATGTGAATCAATATATAATTTGGCATGTCTATTTTCCTTACAAACCGAGAGCTTCAAAGTAAAAAAAAAAAAAAAAATTTCAGCTAATTTTGGAATTTTTCACCAAGAAATTATGCAAGTATCGACAAAAATTTACCACTAACATAAAGTAGAATGTGTCACGAAAAAATAAATCTCTGAATCAGAATGAAAAGTAAAAAGCATCCCAGATTTATTAATGCTTAAAGTGACAGTGGTCAGAATTGCAAAAAAATTCTCCCGTCCTTAGGGTTCTAATGGGCTCCGTCCCCAAGGGTTTAAGGCTCATGCAATAAGGAATTAATTTGCGGAATTCCATGAGAAGATCCGCACCACCTGGTATCTGGGTTACTTGTGTGTGGAATTTGAAGCAGAAATTAACCCCTGCAATTCAAAGTCCCATTTAGAATGAGCATTTCTGGGCGAAATTCCTATAAAATAATGTTTTTCATTTTTTATAATGTAAGTCAACAGCAAACGGTTTCTGCTGTAAGGCATACAGCAGTATCCATTATTAGCATCCATTCTATACGTTTTTCCCTTTGCATGTGTATAAGATTACCTCTGTGTATTAGATCACCTCTCATAGCGATGTTAAAGCAATATTTTGGCAAAACTAAATACATAGATGTACTGCAAACAGACCCTGTTGACAAATCTGTTCTTAACACTTATTGTTAGGGTTATCCTTTGTGATAAGCTTTTATGTCTACTTGATAAAGAAGAGCTAAAGTCTTAAATGCTATTATCTCCATTGGTTATCTGAGCACATGTCTGATAAAATGTGCCTAAAAGAACAACAAAACCAAAGGTTAAAACTGATGACTGGTTAGAGCATGTGTACATTTACTGTTCTGTTATGCAAGCACATCAAAATTTACTAGTAGTTACCATAGAGCAGGCGATAAAAAGCCATTAACAAATACAAAATGGAAGACACAGGGTTGTGTATTCCAAAACTAACATTTCACATAAAATTAACATCTGTGCAGATATATATTTTACTATTACTTTACTTAAAGGGGTACTCCAGTGGGGAAATTTTATTTTATTTTAATTTTTTTAATCAACTGGAGCCAGAAAGTGAAACAGATTTGTAAATTACTTCTATTAAAAAAATCTTAATCCTTCTAGTACTTATTAGCTCCTGAATACAACAGAGGAAATTCTTTTATTTTTGGTACACAGTTCTCTCTGCTGACATCTCTGTCCATTTTAGGAACTGTCCAGAGCAGCATATGTTTGCTATGGGGATTTTCCCCTGCTCTGGAAAGTTCTTACAATGGACAGAGATGTCAGCAGAGAGTACTGTGCTTGTGATGTCAGCAGAGAGCTCTGTGTTCCAAAAAGAAAGTTTCCTCTGTAGTATTCAGCAGCTAATAAGTACTGGAAGGGTTAAGATTTTTTAATAGAAGTAATTTACAAATCTGTATGACTTTCTGGCACCAGTTTATTTAAAAAATAAGTTTTCCACTGAAGTACACCTTTAACCCCTTAAGGACGCAGGACGTACTCAAACGGCCCCTTTTCCGAGTCCTTAAGGACTCAGGACGTTTGAGTATGTCCTGTCAAATCCCGGCCCCCTGCCGCTAGCTGGAGGGGAGACGATGCCCGATGCCTGCTGAAATCGTTCAGCAGGCATCGGGGCATATCGCCCAGGGGGGGTCATTATGCCCCCCCATGTCGGCGATGGCCGCAGATCGCTGGACAATTCAGTCCAGCGATCTGCGACGATTCCGGGTCAATCGGGTCTCCAGTGACCCGATGACCCGGAATTACAGGCTGTTCGGGGCCGGAACAGCCAGAGCTTGCAGGGGTGAGGTGGCACTGGTGCCACCTCACGATCGCCCTGATTCGTCGGCCGGTTTCCCGGCCGACCAATCAGGGCGCCTGCTGCGGGTGTCACTCCCGCAACCCGCTCCGCCCCTCTTCGGGAGGACGTGAGCAGGTGCAGGACGTGCACCCCGGGTGCTGGGGACCCCGATCCCCGGCGTCAAAGTTGGGATCGGGGCCCCAGGAGCGACAGCGACGGACTGATGTGATGCGGCTGGATTGTTGGAGGTGAGTGACAGCCTCCTGCTGTTGCTTATCAACAGCTCCCAGCATGCAAAAAGGGCATGCTGGGAGCTGTAGTTATGCAACAGCAGGAGGCAGACCGCCACAACTCCCAGCATGCCCTTATGGGCATGCTGGGACTTGTAGTTTTGCAACAGCTGGAGGCACATTTTTTCTATGGAAAAGTGTACCTTCAGCTGTTGTGTAACTACAACCCCCAGCTTGCACAAACAGCTAAAGTGCATGCTGGGAGTTGTAGTAGTGCAACTGCTGGTTGCATAACTACAACTCCCAGCATGCCCGTTGGCTGTCGGTGACTGCTGGGAGTTGTAGTTTTGCAACAGCTGAAGGCACACTGAGTTATGTAGCAAACCAGTGTGTCTCCAGCTGTTGCATAACTACAGTCCCCAGTATCCCCAGCCAAAGTAGTATGCCTCCAGCTGTTGCATAACTACAAGACCCAGCATGCCCTTCCGCTGTCCGTACATGCTGGGGGTTATAGCTTTTGCAACAGCTTAAGGCACACTGGTTGCAAAACACTGAGTTTGTTACCAAACTCGGTGTTTCACAACCAGTGTGCCTCCAGCTGTTGCAAAACTACAACACCCAGCATGCACTGATAGACCGTACATGCTGGGAGTTGTAGTTTTGCAACAGCTGGATGTTTCTCCCCCCCCCCCCAATGTGAACGTACAGGGTACACTCACATGGGCGGAGGATTACAGTAAGTATCCGGCTGCAAGTTTGAGCTGCGGCAAATTTTCTGCCGCAGCTCAAACTGCCAGTGAGAAACTACTGTGAACCCTCCGCCCATGCGACTGTACCCTAAAAACACTACACTAACACACAATAAAAAGTAAAAAACACTACGTATACACATACCCCTATACAACCCCCCTCCCCAATAAAAATGAAAAACGTCTGGTACGCCACTGTTTCCAAAACGGAGCCTCCAGCTGTTGCAAAACAACTACTCCCAGTATTGCCAGATAGCCACGGACTGTCTAGGCATGCTGGGAGTTTTAAAACAGCTGGAGGCACCCTGTTTGGGAATCACTGGTGTAGAATACCCCTATGTCCACCCCTATGCAATCCCTAATTTAGGCCTCAAATGCGCATGGCGCTCTCACTTTGGAGCCCTGTCGTATTTCAAGGCAACAGTTTAGGGCCACATATGGGGTATCGCCGTACTCGGGAGAAATTGTGTTACCCCCCAAAATTTGTGTTTTCTGCTTTTACCCTTTTTAAAAATGTTAAATTTTTGGGAAAAGAGGCATTTTAGGTAAAAAAAATAATTTTTTTTTACATATGCAAAAGTCGTGAAACACCTGTGGGGTATTAAGGTTCACTTAACCCCTTGTTACCTTCCCCAAGGGGTCTAGCTTCCAAAATGATATGCCATGTTTTTTTTTTTTTTTTTGCTGTTCTGGCACCATGGGAGCTTCCTAAATGCGGCATGCCCCCAGAGCAAAATTTGCTTTCAAAAAGCCAAATGTGACTCCTTCTCTTCTGAGACCTGTAGTGCGCCAGCAGAGCACTTTTCACCCCCATATGGGGTGTATTCTGAATCGGGAGAAATTGGGCTTCAAATTTTGGAGGGTATTTTCTGCTTTAACCCTTTGTAAAAATGTAAATTTTTGGTGAAACCAAGCATTTTAAGCAATGTTTTTTTTTTTTTTTACATATGCAAAAGGTTCACATAACCCCTTGTTACGTTCCCTAAGGGGTCTAGTTTCCAAAATGGTATGCCATGTGTTTTTTTTTTTTTGCTGTCCTGGCACCATAGGGGCTTCCTAAATGCGGCATGCCCCCAGAGCAAAATTTCCTTCAAAAAAGCCAAATGTGACTCCTTCTCTTCTGAGACCTGTAGTGCGCCAGCAGAGCACTTTTAACCCCCATATGGGGTGTTTTCTGAATCGGGAGAAATTGGGCTTCAAATTTTGGGGGGTATTTTCTGCTATTACCCTTTTTAAAAATGTTAAACTTTTGGGAAACCAAGCATTTTAGGGAAAATTATTTTTTTTTTTTACATATGCAAAAGTCGTGAATCACCTGTAGGGTATTAAGGTTCACTTTACCCCTTGTTATGTTCCCCAAGGGGTCTAGTTTCCAAAATGGTATGCCATGTGGGGTTTTTTGCTGTTCTGGCACCATAGGGGCTTCCATGCCCCCCAAAAACCATTTGTCGCTCCTTTCCTTCTGAGCCCTCTACTGCGCCCGCCGAACACTTTACATAGACATATGAGGTATGTCCTTACTCGAGAGAAATTGGGTTTCAAATACAAGTAAAAATTTTCTCCTTTTTACCCCTTGCAAAAATTCAAAAATTGGGTCTACAAAAACATGCGAGTGTAAAAAATGAAGATTGTGAATTTGCTCCTTCACTTTGCTGCTATTCATGTGAAACACCTAAAGGGTTAAAACGCTGACTGAATGTCATTTTGAATACTTTGGGGGGTGCAGTTTTTATAATGGGGTCTTTTATGGGGTATTTCTAATATGAAGACCCTTCAAATCCACTTCAAACCTGAACTGGTCCCTGAAAAAAAGAGAGTTTCAAAATTTTGTGAAAAATTTGAAAATTGCTGCGGAACTTTGAAGCCCTCTGTTGTCTTCCAAAAGTAAAAACACGTCAATTTTATGATTCAAACATAAAGAAGACATATTGTATATGTGAATTTAAAAAAAATATTCATAATATCCATTGTCCTTACAAGCAGAGAGCTTCAAAGTTAGAAAAATGCTCAATTTTCAAATTTTTCATAAAATTTTGGGATTTTTCACCAAGAAAGGATGCAAGTTACCACAAAATTTTACCACTATGTTAAAGTAGAATATGTCACGAAAAAACAATCTCTGAATCAGATTGATAACTAAAAGCATTCCAGAGTTATTATTGTTTAAAGTGATAGTGGTCAGAATTGCAAAATATGGCTGAAAAAGGGCTCAGTCCTTAAGGGGTTAAAGGGTCAATTTCAGTGGGCAATGTTTCCTCTAAGGCCAGATTCACACTACGAAATTTCAGAGCAGAATTCAGTTTTGAAATTCTGTTCGAAAATTGTGGCAATGGGATTCTGCTGCGCAGTGCACACTATGGAATTTTAGCGACAGATATTCTTCCGCTGAAATTTCACCATCAAAAGATTAAACTTGTCCATTCTTTAGGCAGAATCCGCTCTGCAGATATTTCTGTCTATGGCGCTGGCAGCAATCGGAAACTCCAGAAGGAAGTTTTCCATCTGCAGCCTTGTAAGTGTGAACCCAGCCAACCCTTTGCAGCTAATGAGTAGAGAAATTATGGACCTGGATACTTTACCTCTAAATCCAGGAACAAAAACACAGAGCAGAGTTCTGTGTCATGACGTCAGTGATGACGTCATTAGGGGCGGAGCTACAGACAAGATCCAGGCTAGCAAGTCTGAAGCTCTGTTCACATTGTCCGTTTTGGATAATGGGAACAGACCCTTCTGCCAGTGTCTACCTAGACAGGAAGACTATAGCTGTTAAACTACAACTCCCAGCATGCCCAGACAGCCAAAGGCTGTCTGGGCATGCTGGGAGCTGTAGTTTTGCACCAATTGGAGGCTCACTGTTTAGGTAGACATTGCATTATAGGCGCTCTCCCCTGCAGAGAGCGCAAAAAATGTCCTAACCCATTTTTTGTGTTTTTTTCTTCTCGTTCAGATCAGTGTATGCAGAGGATTATGACGGATTCGATGGATTACGACGGAAGAACTTGATTTTTTAATTTTAATAAAGTGGTTAACGAGGGCTGTGGGGGAGTGTTTTTTAAAATAAAAAATGTTTTCCAATGTGTTGTGTTTTTTTTTATTGAATATTCAGGCTTAGTAATGGAGGCTGTCTAATAGATGGAATCCATTACTAAGTCAGGGCTTAGCGTTAGCCCCCAAAACAGCTGGCGCTAACCCCCAATTATTACCTCGGTACCCACCATCACAGGGGTGCCTGGAAGAGCCGGTACCAACAGGCTCGGAGCGTCAAAAATGGCGCTCCTGGGCCTAGGCGGTAACAGGCTGGCGTTATTTAGGCTGGGGAGGGCCAGTAACCATGGTCCTCGCCCACCCTGGTAATGTCAGGCTGTTGCTGCTTGGTTGGTATCTGGCCGATACTGAAAATAGGGGGACTCAGTTTTTTTATTTATTAAAAAATAAATAAAAAACACGCATAGGGTTCCCTGTATATTCAGTATCAGCCAGCTACCAACAAAGCAGCAACAGCCTGACGTTACCAGGGTGGGCAAGGACCATTGCTACTGGCCCTCCCCAGCCTAAATAACGCCAGCCTGTTACCGCCTAGGCCCAGGAGCGCCATTTTTGATGCTCTGGGCCTGTTGGTACCCCTGTGAGGGTGGGTACTGTGGTAATAATTGGGGGTTAGCGCCAGCTGTTTTTGGGGCTAACGCTAAGCCCCTGCTTAGTAATGGATTCCATCTATTAGACAGCATCCATTACTAAGCCTGAATATTCAATTAGAAAAATGAACACATTGGAAAAATTTTATTTTAAAAAACACTCCCCCACAGCCCTCATTAACCATTTTATTAAAATAAAAAAAAAATCAAGTTCATCCATCGTAAAAAAAATGGGTTAGGACATTTTTTGCGCTCTCTGCAGGGGAGTGCGTCCATAATGCAATGTCTACCTAAACAGTGAGCCTCCAATTGGTGCAAAACTACAACTCCCAGCATGCCCAGACAGCCTTTGGCTGTCTGGGCATGCTTGGAGTTGTAGTTTAGCAACAGCTGGAGTCTCCCTGTCTGGGTAGACACTGGCAGAAGAGTCTGTTCCCATTATCCAAAACGGACAATGTGAACAGAGCTTCAGACTAACCTGAATCTCGTCTGTAGCTCCGCCCGCTACACGGAACGGCGGTGACAGAAACGAGGGAGGTAAGTGGACTTCGGTATACTGCCAAGAAGGGCTATAGGAGCAGAGAGTCCTGTCAGTCTCCTGTATAGTATACACGGTTACACTATGCCCCCCTATATACTATACGGCCGGGGAGGTGAGTAGTGATGCTTTACACTCTGTGGACCGGGCTCTCAGCATCCGACCCACAGAGTGGTACCCTTAAAGCGTACCCGTCAGATCACTCAAAAAAACTAAACTGTTATATGTTGCTCAGTATCTCATCCTGATCATGTACATGTACTTTGTATGTGTCTGTGACCTACATTTCTCTCAGAATTAGCTTTATTTCTGAAATACCTTACTTTTATCTACCAGAAGCAGGGGGGCGGGTACTCACTGTGATAACCACTCCCCCTCCCTCTCCTCAGTCCAGTGCTTCCTAACCAGGGTGCCTCCAGCTGTTGCAAAACTACAGCTCCCAGCATGCCCACACATCATTTGGCTGTGCAGGCATGCTGGGAGTTTTAGTTTTGAAACAGCATGAGGATATGATTGTAGTCGCCCTTTATTACACACACACACACACACACACACACACACACACACACACACACACTGGGTTCATATATTCTTACACATACACTTTAGAGACACAATGATATATACACACACACACACACGCTTGGACACTTACTTTTTCGTCTGCAATGCATGTTTCTGCCTCTCTCATTGATGTCTGCTGTGTGAGAGCCGGTGTGAGGTGTTTTTTTGCGCCCCGTGAATCCTTGCGTCGGCTCCTCCCCCAGCTCTCCGAAGATTTCCGAAGCTAGAGCTGGGGGAGGGCAGAGCAAGGGAAGAGAGAAGTACACGCCCCCTCCCTCATCTCCCCGAACTGAGGACGTAGATCTCCACGGGGAGAAGTACACACCCCCTCCCTCATCTCCCCTGCTTGATCTCTGTCTGTTTTTACTGTACACGGACTGGGGATTCATACACTGCAGGGACTGGGAATAAATCTCTGACTGGGGAGGATTTCTATGCGAGGAGGAGGGGGTCCCTGTTGTGTGTGTGTGTGTGTGTATGCTGGGAGTTGCAGTCCCTGTTAGGTGAGTGTGTGTATGCTGGGAGTTGTAGTCCCTGTTAGGTGTGTGTATGCCAGTGGTTCCCAACCAGGGAATGCTGGGATTTGTAGTCCCTGTAAAGTGTGTGTGTATGCTGGGAGTTGTAGTCCCTGTAAGGTGTGTGTATGCTGGTAGTTGTAGTCCCTGTAAGGTGTGTGTGTGTGTGTGTGTGTGTGTATGTATCCTGGGAGTTGTAATCCCTATATAATGTGTGTATGCTGGGAGTTGTAGTCCCTGTGAGGTGTGTGTATGCCAGTGGTTCCCAACAAGGGAATGCTGGGAGTTGTAGTCCCTGTTAGGTGTGTGTATGCTGGGAGTTGTAGTCCCTGTTAGGTGTTTGTATGCCTGTGTTTTCCAACCATGCTGGGAGTTGTAGATTTGCAACACCTGGAGGCACCCTGGTTGGGAAATACTGCTGTATGCCCTGTAGAGGTGTGGTGAACTACAACTCCCAGGAGACTACAGAGGCAGCATGCTGGAGTTATACAACAGACTGAAGACTCATGAATGACACATGCTGGGAGTTGTAGTCCCTTTTGTGTGTGTAAACAAGTGTTTCCCAACCAGGGCTGAGTTATGTTAGTGTGCTGTGTATAACGCAGGTTTCCTCGGGATGCAAGGGGGGGGGGGGGGGACGAACTGCACGGGCTGGCTTCTGCGTTTTCATTGGGTGTTAATTAGCTCCTTAAAGAGGACATGGAAAGGAAAGGGGTTTGTACAGGACATGAAGACCACTGTATGAACCCTGTGCATTTATACGTCAGCGTTCATACAGGGAAGCAGAGATGCACGGGGTTCACACAGGAAAGCAGAGATGCACGGGGTTCATACAGGAAAGCAGAGATGCACGGGGTCCGTACAGGGAAGCAGAGATGTACGGGGTTCATACAGGGAAGCAGAGATGCACGAGCTTTATACAGGGAAGCAGAGATGCACAGGGATCATACAGGGAAGCAGAGATGCACGGGGATCATACAGGGAAGCAGAGATGCACGGGGATCATACAGGGAAGCAGATGCACAGGGTTTTTACAGTGGTCTTCATGTCAGCGTTTATTGTACTGCAGCTTTGAGAGAAAATCATGAAGGAGGGACGTACAGGAGAAATAACACTAGCATCTACATCTTCATCCAGGTGAAATTGAGAAGGAGGGGAAAACGGATTTTGGCAGCAGCCGCCAATTGAAATCTACACTTGCAGAATTCTGCAAGTGGAGTTTTAGATTAAATCATTATGTTATAGCCTGGGGGAGTAGCGTATGGGGAGTGTAACTGTGCGGTGACTAAAGGGTGTCTGGTTAACCCTTGCTATTCACAACGCCATGGTGAGGGCTCCTCTGTAATGCTTGTCCTTTTACTGAAGATTTTATGCAAACTTCACAACAGGAACAGTCTCCTCTACAAATGCAAATTCTCTTGGAGATTGACTAAGGTTGGGACCTTAAGCAATTTAGAGTCTTTAGGATAATATGCGTTGTTCCACTAGATTTAGGGGAGTTAGTTTAGTAGTCACGCTAGCTTTAGCGGGGATTAGTTTAGAACTCACGGTTTAGGTTCTGCTGAGGCCGTTAGGCCTAGAGATCCGTCCTGCTAGTCTGGCATCCATGAGAGCAGTAACCCAAGAGAGCAATCATTGGCATACAGCTCCCTTACAGGGGCAGGGGCTGGACTAGTGCTAATTTTTCCATACTGATGTCAATCACCTTCACAGAGGATTATGGGTCCTGCGACGCTAGCAAGGTAAGTATACTATACATTGTATTAAATATACATTATTACCAAATATGTCCATGTATAAACATTGCAGAATTAGAGTAGAGGAGAGGCGACTAGGGGCTGTCCCACCTGGGGGACCCTACCTGAGCGTAGTTACTCTGACTTTGGGGACCTCCATACAAGGCACAGTATGCAATACGGTACCGGGACACCACAATTAACCTGTCTAGGACCAATGGCGTACCTGTACGGCCTCAGGGTTTCCGGTCACCACCAGTAACCGAGCGGTGAACGGAACAGGATGCCTGCTGAAATCGTTCAGCAGGCATCCCGTGCCAGTGCCTGGGGGGCTCCTGAGTGTCCCACATGTTGGTCAATTCAGACCGGAGATTTGTGGCGATTCCAGGTCATATGTGTCTTCGGTGACCCAGTAAATAAGGGTGTTTGGGGCTGTCCAAGACAGCTTTGATCACCCTGAAGTGATGGGAGCGAGGTGGCGGGGGTGCCACCCCACCTCTCTCTGCTATTGGCCGGTCAGAAGTGACCGACCAATAGCAGATCAGGGAGGTGGCGCGAGGGTTAAAGTTCAGTTCCTCCGCTCTGCCCACGCACGGTAGTCCGGGCAGAGCTGGGGATTTGTGATGTGGTGTGGCAGGCGGCGATCGTGCGGCGAGTAGTTGCCTAGCAACATCTGGAGGGCCACAGTTTGGAGATCACCGTGCAGTGGTCTCTAAATTGTGGCCATCCAGATGTTGCATAACTACAACTCACAGCATGCACTGACAGACCATACATGCTGGGAGTTGTAGTTTTGCAACAGCTGGAGGCTCACTGGTGGGGAAGCACTGAGTTATGTTCTGTTACCTAACTGGGTGCTTCCTCACCAGTGGGCCTCCAGCTGTGGCAAAACTACAACTCCCAGCATGCGCTGATAACCGAAGGGCATGCTGGGAGTTGTATTTGTGCACCTCCAGCTGTTGCATATCTACAGCCATTAGCTGTTAGTGCATGCTGGGAGTTGTAGTTATGAAAGATCTGGATGGCTACCATTTAGAGACCACTGCACAGTGATCTCCAAACTGTGGCCCTCCAGATGTTGCTAGGAAAGTACTTACCTCCTGGCTCCCGTCAACAGCACGATCGCTGCCCGCCACACTTAGAGGAGGATCACCGTACGCAATTGGTAAGGGACCTCCACCGCTGCTCACATCACAGTTCCCCCGCTGTGCCCGGACTACCGTGGGTGGGCAGAGCGGAGGAACTGAATTTTAATCCATGTGCCACCTCCAGGATCTGCTATTGGTGCGGTCCCTTCTGACCAACCAATAGCAGAGATAGGTGGGGTGGCACCCCCGCCACCTCACTCCCATCACTTCAGGATGATTGAACCTGTCTTGGACAGCCCTGAACACCCTTATTTACCGGGTCACATATGACCTGGAATCGCCACAAATCTCCGGTCTGAATTGACCAACATGGGGGGGGGGCTCAGGAGCCCCCCAGGCATTGGCACGGGATGCCTGCTGAACGATTTCAGCAGGCATCCCGTTCCGTTCACCGCCCAGTTACCGGTGGGGACTGGAAACCCTGAGGCCGTACAGGTACGCCCTTGGTCCTACACAGGTTAATGATTCAATCTAAAACTCCACTTGCAGAATTCTGCAAAATCCGTTTTCCCCTCTTTCTCAATTTCCCCTGGATGAAGTTGTACATGCTACAGAGTTATTTCTCCTGTACGTCCCTCCTGACATGATTTTCTCTAAGTTGCAGTACAATAAACGCTGACATGAAGGCCTCTGTAAAAAAAACCTGCATCTCTGCTTCCCTGTGTGAACCCAGTGCATCTCTGCTTCCCTGTGTGAACCCAGTGCATCTCTGCTTCCCTGTGTGAACCCAGTGCATCTCTGCTTCCCTGTGTGAACCCAGTGCATCTCTGCTTCCCTGTGTGAACCCAGTGCATCTCTGCTTCCCTGTGTGAACCCAGTGCATCTCTGCTTCCCTGTGTGAACCCAGTGCATCTCTGCTTCCCTGTGTGAACCCAGTGCATCTCTGCTTCCCTGTGTGAACCCAGTGCATCTCTGCTTCCCTGTGTGAACCCAGTGCATCTCTGCTTCTCTGTGTGAACCCAGTGCATCTCTGCTTCTCTGTGTGAACCCCATACAGAGTCCCTGTGTGAACTCTGACATAAATGCACAGGGTTCATACAGTGATCTTCATGTCCTGTACAAACCCCATTCATTTCCATGTCCTCTTTATGGGGCTAATAAACACCCAATGAAATAGCAGAAACCAGCCCGTGCAGTTCGTCCCCTCTTGCAGCCCGAGGAAACCTAAGTTATACACAGCACACTAACATAACTCAGCCCTGGTTGGGATACACTGGTATACACACACAAAAGGGACTACAACTCCCAGCATGTGTCATTCAGGAGTCTTCAGTCGGTGGTATAACACCAGCATACTGCCTCTGTAGTCTCCTGGGAGTTGTAGCTCACCACACCTCTACAGGGCATACACCAGTGTTTCCCAACCAGGGTGCCTCCAGGTGTTGCAAATCTACAACTCCCAACCTTCCCTGGTTGGGAACCACTGGCATACACACACCTAACAAGACTACAACTCCCAGCATACAAACACACACCTAACAGGGACTACAACTCCCAGCATACACACACAACTTCCAGCATACATATACACACACACCTAACAGGGACTACAACTCCCAGGATACACACACACACCTAACAGGGACTACAACTCCCAGCATACACACACCTAACAGGGACTACAACTCTCAGCATACATGCACACATAACAGGGTCTACAACTCCCAGCACACACACATAACAGGGACCCCCTCCTCACATAGAAATCATCCCCAGTCAGATATTTATTGCCAGTCCCTGCAGTGTACGAACCGCCAGTCCGTGTACAGTAAAAACAGACAAAGCTCAAGCAGGGGAGATGAGGGAGGGGGAGTGTACTTCACCCCATGGAGATCTACGTCCTCAGTTTGGGTAGATGAGGGAGGGGGCGTGTACTTCTCCCCGTGGAGATCTATGTCCGTTCTGAGCTCAGGGAGGGGAGAGGAAGGAGGGGGCGTGTACCTTCTCTCTCCCCTTGCTCTGCCCTCCCCCAGCTCTAGCTTCGGAAATCTTTGGAGAGCTGGGGGAGGAGCCGATGCAAGGATTCACGGGGCGCAAAAAAACACCTCACACCGGCAGCAGTCTTCCTGCCCCTCACCTTCTCTTCACATGAGTCTCTGCAGTGTGTACAGCCCCTCCCCCCTCCAAAACGTCCCGAGTCCAGGACAAAGCAGTGTTCACAGAAGCACTGAATGCATCCCAGGAGGCAGAAGGGGCAGTTGTTTGACTGGCTTTTTCACTATGAAATACTGAAAATTTTCTAATGAAAGCAATTGCAAAAGCTATTGTTTTTGCATGCTTTATAACATATCAAAAGTTTTTACACCTTACAGTGCCTATTTAAAGCAGTGAAAAAACTGCCACAGGGGACAAATTTGGCTGTTTCCACACACCAGGGAAAACGCCAGAAAAACGCCAGAAAAACTGCCAAAACCTGTTGTAGTATTTCTGCAGTTTTTGCGGGCGTTTTTTTAGGTGTACAAAAAAAACAACAACAAAAAAAAAAAAAAAACAAGTGGAAACCTAGCCTTAAGGTTTACAACCTGAGGACAGATGTGGTGTTTTTTGAAAGATAATAGCTCTGTGTTTCTATCCCAGGATAAATTAATATATTTAATATATATATATATATTTAAATATATATATATATATATATATATATATTTAAATATATATATATATATATATTTAAATATATATATATATATATATATATTTAATTATATATATATATATATATATATTTAATTATATATATATATATATATATATATATTTAATTATATATATATATATATATATATTTAATTATATATATATATATATATATATTCCAGAGAAATTTCTTTTACTGCTTAGGAGGTCAGACAAAAAAAAAAAATATATAAAAAACACAGGACTTGTTTCCCTGAGCAGTTTTAAAAGTAATATATTTCTCTAGACCAGTGATGGCGAACCTTTTTGAGCCCGAGTGCCCGAACCATAATGCACGCCAACTTTTTTCCCCTCAAAGTGCCAGCACAGCAATTAAATCATAATATACATTAGCGTGGCAGTATAGTTCTCGTTATTAGGTGCAGTATAGCTCCCCACATTGGGTGCAGTACAGTTCCCCCACATTAGGGTTGGCAGTATAATTCCCCCTTTCCCCCCACATTAGGCAGGCAGTGTTCCTCCCACATTAGGCAGGCAGTGTTCCCCTCACATTAGGCAGGCAGTGTTCCCCCTACATTAGGCAGGCAGTGTTCCCCCCACAGACATACAGCCTCCAGTTATATACAGCATGGCTGGAGGCTGTATGTCTGTGTCGGAACACCGAAGATGACGTCCCGCTGGTCACTTACCATGCGCGCGTCATCCTCGGTCCTCCCCGATGCTCCGCTCTGCTTTATGGGCACACGCATGGGACGTCAGTGACGTGACGTCCCTGCGTGCTCTACCTCCCAGCGGTCCCTGCGTTTTTAAAGCTAATGCGGGACCGCAGAGAGGTAACCGGGACATCCTTGTGTCCCGAAATTACCTTTCGGGACACAGGGATGTCCAGAATGTGACGGGGGCCTGTGGCCGCATGCCTACAGAGGGGGCTCGGCATGCCGCACGCGTGCCATAGGTTCGCCATCACTGCTCTAGACTACCCTTTTTTCTGTCCTAGACCAGCATAGACTTTTTCCCATCATACCTTGAGTCAAATGGGTTACTCATCTCTCCAGGCAATATTATTGTGTCAGCTATGAACAGGAAGCTGAATACAATCAGTGCAATGAGAGGGTAGAAAGGGCTGTGCAGTTACACAGTTCTCTATGATTGTATAGAGTGTTTCCTGTATGCTTGGGTTTGAAGGAGGCCTGGTTCTAGGAGGCCTGGTTCTAGAGGGTAGGATTCAAGTATGGGGAGTATCAGGAGCCTTGGACCCCAGATAGCACCCCGAACAGGTCCTTGTTTGCTACAGTATATATGAATGTACAATAGTGTAGTTTGGCCAAATATACATTTCAGATGTTGCAGCGTTTGACAAGCATTGTGAGCCTGGTCTATTTATGAGCAGAGGGTTCCTCCTGCCTAACTGCTGTTGAATGACGAATACACAGAGATAGTGAGAAAGCTGTGTCAATTAGCGGTAGATGGGCGGGAGTAACCCATAACTCATAAATACAAAAGGATTCCTGTAGGTTTGGCAAACCTTTAGCATATTCATAGACAACAGAAATTCTGTTGAATTCTGCATTCTTGACATTAGTGCAAGTTGTATGAAGAAATAGGTGACAAGTTCAATGTATAACATTAGACAGAAGAACATAACCATAACATAGCCCTTGGGGGGGGGGGGTGTATGGTAGTGGTGGTATGGTATAGGTATATAAGGGGTTAATGTTAACCCTAGAGTTCGTGACGCCAGGCTGAGTGCTGGTATGCTGAATCAATGTTCCAGCCTATCGCCGCCCTTCCCAGTAACGATAGGTGCATAAAATAACTGAAGGTCCACAAAGAGATTGAACTTGAACAACTTTTTACTGAAGTGCTTGCAATATCCACGGCACAGTAACAGTCTCATACAAAAAGTCCTTAGGTTGCTTAGAGACTGCCAGTTGTAGCAGACCTTGAGCTAAACATACAGTCTCTGAATTTAGGGAGAGATTTGCAGATACGTCCGGATTTAGGGGAATTATTAGGTCCGGTGATGCTGCAGAGTGTTTGGGAATTGATACACTCTATAATTAAGATTATTCAGCCGTCGCCGCAAGGCTCGGGCCTAACTCACTGCGATAATTGCTGTACAGGTCTTTCCACGTCAGGAATACAGGAGCAAGAGAGCGAGAAGATGGCCGCCGCTCCCTTATATGTAGAGAAAGGAAGGAAGGCGCCTCATGTGCGGGATCAGTAGATCTTGCAGGTGGGGGTAGGGGAAGGTAATTCCCAAGCCGCTTACCAAAGTTGGTTGTGCGCCCACACACAACAAGGTTAGAAGCAGAAGAGATATGAAGGCAGGTCCACTGCAGCCCTCCTGGATAGGTATGAAATCAAAGGCGAATGACCAGGGAGTCAGGAGTTTGTCTGGCGCAGAGAGGAACCAGACAGCCAGGTAAAATCAATGGATTAGATGCAACGCGTTTCGCTGCGCATGCGCAGCTTCATCAGGCATGACAAAGGGAGGCTGGTAACAGGTATATATACCTCCAGGAATTAACCATTAGAGTGCTTTTTGAAAAGAATTGTTACATAGAGTTACATATCTATATGACAATATATAAAAAAGATACATAAATACATATAAACAGAAATCACAAAAGTAGTAATAAGACAGCAATATGAAAGCACAATACAATCCTATAAATATATATATAAATATATATAACATGATTATAATTATCGCATGTGATGTGAATATTCCTCTCTGCGCCAGACAAACTCCTGACTCCCTGGTCATTCGCCTTTGATCGCTCCCTTATATGGGCAGGGGATGTGGCGAATCTGATTGGTCCGAACATCTGCCATTCACCATTACATGGTGTTATGGGATTGCTTACGTCACAGGGCCTCCAAAGGTCCTCAAGCTTAATACCATAGAGTTCACCTAGTCACATGACCCGCAGGTCCTGCAACGCTATGGAAACAATTAACCATTTGTTTACATATATTATTCTATCTACATTAACCTTGGCATAAAATACTGATTTATACACAAGAATGGAGGCGACTAGGGGTAGACTGGATGACAGGGATCCCTACGTCCTAGGGACTCTGGCTATGGGGACCCATACATAAATAGGTACCGTATAGAATGCGGTACTGGGACACAATAGTATGTTAAATCCTAAATGGGAAATGTTTTTTAAATAAAACTCCAAAAAAGTAAAGTTATGTCTGAGAGCACTATAAAAAAAAAGTAGTGATGCTCACCTCCCCCAATCCCCTGTAGCTACCATACAGGCTTCAGGTCCCAGCTTATGTTTTTGTTCCTTTGAGGTATTTCCCTATACACGAACTGACCTGCTCAGCCAATCAGCAGTGTCTAGTCTCAGCCAGTGAGTGGCTGAGTAGGATGGTTCCTGTAGGGACAACACAATACAAAAACAAGAAAGCAGCTGTGAGAAGTGGGGACTGGTAGCTGTCCAAACAGAAGCTGCAGGGGATTGGGGAAAGGGAGTAT
This sequence comes from Hyla sarda, assembly GCF_029499605.1. NCBI lineage: Eukaryota > Metazoa > Chordata > Amphibia > Anura > Hylidae > Hyla > Hyla sarda. Next base: position 71,490,506 of record NC_079197.1, on the reverse strand, counting down.
TATTTTTATAATGCCCCCTGCTGGAGATTTATGTTCCATCAATAACCTACATTAGCAACAATACCTTATTGATTTTTATTCTGGAACTCATTTTATTAGTTTTCATTTTAAGTCAAAACCAGAAGTGGACCCAAAACAGAAAAACTTGCAAATCTGTCCGTTATCGTTCCACTTCTGGTTTTGGCTAAAAAGTGAGAAACTACAAGTATGAACTTTTTTCTTAAAACAGAGGGCCCCAAATTTTCACAGTTTTAAGACTATGCTGCTCTATTGCACATAACATAGTTGTCATCAAGTGTGACCTTGCAGTTTGTGGGGCAATATTTGCACGTGTGTACTATAGCTAACTTCCAGATATAGGAACATTGTGGCCAAAAAGACTAAACATGAGCCTCTCCACTTACCTAAAAAAAAAAAAAAAATGTTAACAGGATGGAGGGGTTTGGGTTCATGGAGAACTGGGCCGACTTCGCTGTCGGTTACCGGCTCTTCCGTAGGGACGGGCTGCTCCTCAATGGGGAGGGTGCAGCTGTGCTTGGGGAGAAGATGGCTAGAAGGGTGGACGAGTGTTTAAACTAAGGACTTGGGGGGGAGGGAACCTACAGCAAAGAGGGGGAAGATAGCGTAGATAGAGAGGTGGGAATTATTGATGTACCTGGGGGTGGAGCGGAGGGAGGGGTTAGAATAGGTAATAGGAATAGGCTTCATAGGAAAATAAAACATATACCCTTGAATCCCATTAACCCCAATAAAGGATGGAAATGTAAAGTGTATGTTCACAAATGCCAGAAGCCTAGCAAATAAAATGGGAGAGCTGGAGGCCTTGATACTGGAGGAACATATTGATATAGTTGGGGTCAGTGAGACATGGCTGGACTCCTCGCATGACTGGGCTGTCAATCTGCAGGGGTTTACATTGTTTTGCAAAGATAGAATGAACAGAAAAGGTGGTGGAGTCCGTCTCACTGTATGTTAGAAGTGGTATGAAAGTCAGTGTGAACGATGCCATAGTGTGTGATGATTCTGAGGAGGTGGAATCACTGTGGGTAGAATTACAAAAGGAGGGAAATACTGAAAAAACAATACTTGGTGTAATCTACAGACCCCCTAATATCACTGAAGAGATAGAAGTTCGGCTTCATTAACAAATAGAGAGGGCTGCCCGGGCAGGTACAGTGGTAATAATGGGAGATTTTAACTATCCAGACAGATTGGGGTCGGGGGTTGGCTAAAACTTCAAAGGGGCGACAATTCCTAAATTTATTGCAGGATAATTTTATGGGCCAGTTTGTGGAGGACCCAACAAGAAGTGATGCCTTGTTGGATCTGATCATTTCCAACAACGCAGAGCTGGTTGGTAATGTAACTGTGCAAAGACAGACGGGGAAATCAAAAACATATAACTTTAAAAAGGCAAATTTCCCTGGGCTGAGGGCTGCACTACAGGACATAGACTGGGGGGAGGTGTTCTCAAATACTGATACAGAAGGTAAATGGGAAATTTTTTAAATCAACTCTAAATAACTAACTATGTAGCTAAATATATACCAAAGGGGAACAAATATAAACGATTAAAACTAAATCCTACATGGCTGACAAATTATGTTAAAAGAGAAATAAACAATAAAAAAAATACAAATCTGATGGGTCAGCTATAACATTAAAACAGTACAAAGAGCTTAATAAAATCTGTAAAATTTAATAAAAACTGCAAAAATTCAAAATGAGAGACAGGTGGCCAAAGAAAGCAAAACTAATCCTAAACATTTTTTTAGATCTATCAATGCAAAAAAACCAAGGACAGAGCATGTAGGACCCCTTAATAATAATAATGGGGAGGTTGTCACAGGCGATAAAGAGAAAGCAGAGCTACTGAATGGGTTCTTTAGTTCTGTATATACTAGGGAAGAAGGAGGAGCTGATATTGGCCAGGTGAGTGCTGGTAACATATCATGTAATGTACTGAACTGGCTTAATGTAGAGATGCTACAAGGTAAGTTAAGTAATATAAATGTAAGCAAATCTCCAAGACCAGATGGATTACACCCAAGAGTTCTTAGAGAGGTAAGTTCAGTAATATCTGTACCCTTGTTCACGATATTTAGAGATTCTCTGGTGTCTGGTGTTGTGCCAAGGGACTGGCGCAAGGCGAATGTGGTACCAATCTTCAAGAAGGGCTCTAGGTCTTCCCCAGGAAATTATAGACCGGTAAGTTTAACGTGCATTGTGGGTAAATTGTTTGAAGGACTTACGGAATTACATACAGGAATACATAGGGGATAATTGTATCATAAGTGATAGCCAGCATGGGTTTACTAAGGATAGAAGTTGTCAAACCAATCTAATTTGCTTTTATGAAGAGGTGAGTAGAAGCCTTGACAGAGGAATGGCTGTGGATATAGTGTTTCTGGATTTTGCTAAAGCATTTGATACTGTCCCTCATAGACGTCTGACAGGTAAGTTAAGGTCTTTGGGTTTGGAAATTTTAGTTTGTAACTAAGTTTTGGGCACCAGTCCATAAAAGGGACACTGCGGAGCTGGAAAAGGTGCAGAGACGCGCGACTAAACTAATATGCGGAATGGAACATCTTAGCTATGAGGAGCGATTAAAGGAGTTACAATTGTTTAGTCTTGAGAAGAGACTTTTAAGGGGGGATATGATAAACGTATATAAATATATTAATTGCCCATACAAAACATTTGGAGAAAAACTGTTCCAGGTTAAGCCCCCTCAAAGGACAAGGGGGCACTCCCTCCGTTTGGAGAAGAAAGGGTTTAGTCTCAAGGGGCGACACCTTCTTTACCATAAGAACTGTGAATTTATGGAACAGTCTACCTCAGGAACTAGTCACAGCAGGAACGATTAATCAATTTAAATCAGGGTTAGAAACATTCCTGGAACGAAACAACATTAATGCTTATGCAGAAATATAAAATCCCATCCCTTCCCCCAATATCCCACCACACCCCTACCCTTCAATTCCCTGGTTGAACTTTATGGACGCATGTCTTTTTTCGACTGTACTATGTAACTATGTAACAACAACCACAACCAACAACCAACACTATATTATATATGTTATTAAATTTAGAATTTTTTTTTTTGCACTAGATCAATGTATTTAGTATAGCCAGATCAGCAAACATGTCAATGTGGGCATGGCTGGGTAGAAATTTATTCTTACCATTATGACAAAAGTTGTAAGTGCAGCCACCTGCAACTGCCGAGGAGACTCCGAATTTACTTCAACAAGAAGAAGCATAATGTCACAAAGCACGTTCCCAAGCCAGCTGTTATACACCAAAATAATAAACAAAGTGAGAACAAAATACAAGAATGAATAAAAAAGGTTATTTTTTATTAATTCTACAATCCCATCACTAATAGAACTTACCAGGCTATAAATGTACCGGTAATCTGGAACAGTCTTCTACATAAGGCGTGTTGCTTAAACCGCTCGTAGCAGGTATATACACCACACTGCATCTTTAGATAAGAAGGCACTGCCAAAAACATTTCATACAGATAAAGCATTTCCAAGATAAAAGCAAACAGTTTAAAGAGATTGTAGGAAATTAGAAAAACAATGCAGCTTTCTTCTAGAAACAGCACCACTCTTGTCCATGGTCATGTTTGGTACTACAGATTAACTGACTGGTATTGCAACCCTTTACAAGTCAGTGCCCAAGTAATGATTATCTGAAATAAAGGCATGTTTTTTTTTTTTTTTTTTTTTTTTAATCTTTTGCAAACAGAATAAAAGGAACACTTCAGTACTTATCCGGGTACAGTATGTGTATAGAATAGCAGCTCATCCCCATAACGCTGTGCCTGGTACAGCAACTCGGCACCAATTCATGTTTTCTTTATGATTCTATGTAACTGTTGACATCGACAGAAAGTCTGACAGCAAGCACTTTTAACAGGTCTGATTGGGACAAATCTATTCCCCACGGGTCCCATATTTTTTTTTTTTTAAGTTGACACATACCACAAAGCAATTAACAATTAACCCAGTGTTTACCCAGCAGTGGGCCTCCAGCTGTTGCAGAAACCACAACTCCCAGCATGCCCAGACAGCCAAAGGCATGCCGGACATCCTGAGAGTTGTAGTTTTGCAGCAGCTGGAGGCACACTGGTTGGGAAACACTGCATTAACCATGGTTTGCGCATTTTGAACTAGAGGTGCCACAAACCATGGTATGGTGTATCATTATGAAAAAGTCTGCTTTGTATGCCATGCAGATAACTTCGTGAAGCTGAAATCAGATGACAAGCTGATATGCTGTGACTTTTACAGTGACTTGCAGGGCCAATTGGAAGAGGACAGATCCACTGACAGGCTGGTGTTCACCAATGAGGCTACCTTTTACTAGTGTTGAGCGGCATAGGCCATATTCGAATTCGCGAATATATGGACGAATATTCGTCATATATTCGCGAATATTCGCATATTCGTAATATTCTCGTTTTATTTTCGCATATGCGAACATTTTCATACACAAAAATTTTTATATGCAAAAATTTGCGTATATGAAAATTGGCATAAACGGAAATTTGCATATGCGAAAATTAGCATATGTAAATTTTCGCATGTGCGAAAATTCGCACACCAGTCTCATACAGTAGTATTAGAGCCTTCTTTACACCACACAAGCTGAAAGCAGAGAGGGGTGATCACTGTGAAAAAAAAACAAAAAAAAAAAAAACGAATATTCCTAATTACGAATATATAGCGCTATATGCGATATTCACGAATAAAATTCGTATTGAGAATATTCGCGAGCAACACTACCTTTTACCTCAATAGGGAGGTCAGTTGCCACAACATTAGAAATTGGGGCTTCAAAAGCATAAAAAAACAAAAAAAAAAAAAAAAAAACCCATATGCCCTTATCAATAGTGTTGCTCGCGAATATTCGCAATGCAAGTTTTATTCACGAATATCGCATATTCGCGAATATAGCACTATATATTCGTAATTATGAATATTCGTTTTTTTTTATTTTATTTTTTTTATCACAGTACACATCACCGTGATCATCCCTCTCTGCTTCCAGCTTGTGCGGTGTAAAGAAGGCTCCAATACTACTGTGTGAGACTGGCGTGCAAATTTTCGCTTATGCTAATTTTTTTATATGCTAATTTTCGCATACGCGAATTTCGCATATGTGAAAATAAAGCGTGAATATTACGAATATGCAAATTTAGCGAATATATGAGGAATATTCGTCCATATATTCGCGAAATATCGCAAATTCAAATATGGCCTATGCCGCTCAACACTACTTATCAAGCATAAAAGGACTCATGCAAAGTAAACGTGTTCTGTGTGCGGTGAGCAGGTGCAAAAGTCTACAGCCCCTTCTTTCTATCAAGGATACAGTCAGGGCTGCCATCAGAAATTTCGGGGCCCCTTACACAGCTCAAGGGCTGCCCCCCCCCCCCCCCCCCCTGCCCCCCTCCCAGGGCCTGCCCGCCATTTTTATTTTGAATATATATTATATATATATATATATATATACACACACACACATATATATACATACATATATACATATTATATACACATATATATATATATATATATATATATATATATATATATATATATATATATATATAATATCTAATTAGATTAGAGCAGAGTGCGGTGCTGTATAACACTGTGCTGTTAAAGGAGTTGCCCGGTAAAAAATAACTTATCCTCTATCCAAGGATAGGAGATAAGTTATAGATCGCGCGGGGTCAGAGCATTGGGCCCCTTGCTATCTCGGCTGGAAGGCGTGCCGGCCGACACGCCCCTCCATGTACCCCTTAGAGATACATTGAGGGGGTGTGCCAGTGGTGGCTTCCTGCAGGGTACAAACGTCAGCTTTCAGCAAACTGCCGGGGCCCCGTGCAGGAGATCGCAGGGGGTCCCAGCGCTTGGACCCCCTCCGATCTATAACTTACCCCCTATCCTTGGATAGGGGGATAAGTAATTTTTTACCAGAAAACTCCTTTAATAGCACAGTGTTATACAGCACCGCACGGGCATTTAAGAATAAGCAGCCCATTTTTTGGGTGGGGGTCCGACTGCTGAGACCCCCACGATCACCTCAGTTAAAGTGGTTCTCCAGCTGTTGGAAAGCTAAAACTCCCATCATGTCTGGAGAGCCTATGGCAATGGGAGTTGTAGTTTTGTAACAGCTGGAAAGACACAGATTGGACACAGTTTTACCCATCCCCTAGAAAGAGTGGGCCATGGTCCTGCGGGCCCCTCGGACTATGAGGCACGGTCATAGTCTGGTGGGCCCCTGGCGGTCAGTGAGTGACAGTCGCAGTCACTCACTGACAAGTCGGGGGAAAAAAATAAAAATAAAAGTCCAGGGCCGGCTGGGCCCCTGAAGCTCCGGGCCTCATACAGATGTGTGGGTTGTACCCCCCTTATGGCAGCCCTGGATACAGTCACTTGCCATGCCTATCTTGACATCTTAATGGAATGGTTATGGCATAGATCGACTACACTTGGCAGATAGTCTTTTATTATTAGCAGGTTAGTACGCCTTCATATTTCCATTTGGATGTTGCCAATACCTGAATAAAAAAATACATTGAAATGCAGTCCCAAAAAACAATTCACCAATGTTGCAATGGCCTCCACAATCACCAGATCTCACACCATGCTACTTCTTTTTGTGGGGCTTCATCAATAACTCATTGTCACCCCCGCCACAAGATTTAAACGACCTAAGACAATGCATCACTGAAACAATGGAGTCCATATCTAAGGCAATGTTGGCAATGTTAGATAACCATATTACACAGAACTTGGTACTATGTTTACATTTGAGAGTTGTGTTATCACATTAACCAGGTTCATAGCTGGGTCCCGTGAAAGTGGAAGGAGTTTCGACAAGTGTGAGAGATTCAAACAGATGAGAAGTCACAAAACTAGGCCTAGTTCTGATAAGTTCTGGGACACACTCCTCTTGCTACATATAATAGGCTGGAACAAGAAGCCTGTGCAAGACATGCCTTGGGAGCCCATAAGCTTAGATTCTCAGTACAGATTTTGAGCAAATTGTATAAGCCCACATGCCTCATCATGGTGCCCTCATTTGTGTTTCCCCACTAACAAGAATAGTGCAATGTGACACCATAGCAACATCTACATTAGACCTAAAAATTGTTATAAACTTCATACCTCCAACAATAGCTCTTCTCAAAAGGACAGGGCTTCCAAAAAGTGCCAACAATAAAGGGATGTATAGGAGTACATCATGGAACAGGACCAGGCTATTTTTCGAGTCGCACCTAAGCGGACATATAAAGCTGTGAGTCAGCAATTAACTTTATCCTTCCTGCTCCTTTGGACGATGTTCACACACAGATCTGACTAATTAATAAAAATCTTTCCCCTTTAAAAACAAATTTTTACCATTATACAGCAATCTGAGTGCACAGGCAATGCTCCACAGGATAAAATCAGCTATCCATGGCTGTCTAGTCTAGTGGGTACTTGATGAATTAATGATTTTTCTTCATTCTCCAATTCACAATGACAGTTTCTTGTTTTAGGGTACGTGCACACGTACAGAATCCTGCACAGTCTTCATGCGCAGGATTTGTAACTGCAGATTAGAAGCTGTGCTCAGTCATTTAGTTTACATTAAAATCTGCCGCAAATCTGCGTACATGTGAACGTAACCTTAAACTGGTGAAAGTTGGGAAGGACAACAAGCTATCATACAAAAAACAACTAGCAAAGATAAAATTATAAAAACTGTTGCCCTAGATTTTCATATATGACTGTGGGCTTGACATACAAGGTCGTGTGTGTGTAGGGGGATTCTGACAATCTCTTGAAGTCTGACCTTGGTGGGGTAATTGTTATTGCTAGATTCAAACATGCTCAATCATTTGTTAACTTTGGAGACATTTTAAGAGTAACCTTGTCTGTCTGCAAGTCATCTCACTCTACGCAATGAGCATGAACATTTAGGTTGTGTTCACATGTTCAGGTTTCTAATTGCAGTTATTGAAATCAAAGTAAGGAACAATTCATGAATAGAACACTTTTTAAAATCCTGGCTGTGTATTCAATAATTTTAATTAAAAACCTGAATGTGTGAACATAGCATTATGGGGAACAATAGGTGACCATATAAGTTGGATAGAAGTTGGTTAATTATTAAATCAATGTTAGTCTGTTAAACTAGTTTAATGTCAATGCAAACATACACATTTTAGGTTATACTGCCCAATACAATTGTTAAAAGTAGCCATACTACATGTTTGATTACACTAGTGAAGTAATGGCTGATGTATCAACTAAATTGATGTTATAAGGCCTAAGGAAGACCAAAGTGTGGTGTACCGGTACAGGACCTGGTCCTGTCCCTGTCTAAAGTCCCCTCATTCCCATAGGGCTCTCCTGCAGGGCTTACCCCTGGTCACCTCATATAAATGGTATATTGTTTAATACATATATATATATGCATATATATATACATATATATACACATATATATATATATATATATATATATATATATATATATATATATATATATATATATACACACACACACACACACACACACATATTTTATAAATGTATAGGATATATATATTTAGGACCTTTCGGGGTCACGTGATGTACACTTGTAATGTATAATTGCTTAAAGTGGTACTCCGTTCATTTTAGTTTTTTTGGTCCCCTACTCTGTTTCAAAATTGCAGCTTACCTTCCCCTTAACTTTGTTTCTGTGCTGTACCTGCAGCGAGATTGCTCATCTGTTCATTTTACCTTGTTTGTTTAGTCCGTCCTGACTTCCTCTGTTCGTGCTTTGTGTGTACTACATTTCCCAGTACTGCTTGCGGCTGTTTTTTTTGTTTTTTTTTTAACACTTGGTCCTCCCTTTTTAGTTTGCCTCATTTACCTAATCATGCCTCCTCAACTCCTTAGTAGTTGTCTACTCTGCCCCCCCCCCCCTTTTTTGACTGACAGTTGTGGCTTGAGGCTGCTGAGTGGCAGCTTAACATGCTGGGAGTGACGTATGCGCTCCGTTGGCCAATCGGGGCTCCCTGCGTGGTTTTAAAAATGTATGTTTAAAGTGTTGTGGGGGCCAAGATATATAAAGCTATATATATATATGTGTGTGTGTGAACCCCCGGCCGCCTGTGCATTCATAATGTAACAACCGAAGGCGCATTTATAATTATATACCCACTGCCTGTAATATGATCAATATATACCCCCCCCTGCCAGCACTATTACCAATATGTACCCCCTGGCACACATTTAGATCACCCCCCGTCGGCGCATTTATGTCACCCCCTGGCGCATTTATGTCACACACACCCCGGCAGGCGCATTTGTCAATAATTCAGCGACATTTGTGAAAAGTCTTTTTCCTGCAGAGCATCGCACCAGCCGCCGCAGACACAATGCTGTTGATAGAATGCTATTCACACATACCGCTGCGGGGCCATATTATATAGATGTGATGTGGTGGCCAGATATATAGTATTATATGGCCCCCACAGCACTTCTGTATAATATGCCCCTGCAGCGGTATGTTTGAATAGTATTCTATCAACAGCATCGTGCCGGCGGCTGGTGCGATGCTCTGCGGGTAAAATAGTTTTCACAAATATCGCTGCATTAAAGACAAATGCACCAGTTGGGGGGGGGGGGGTGACCTAACTGCGCCGGGGGGGGGGGGGGGTACGTATTCATAATTGCTCGGGGGGGGCTTATACATATTGATAATTGCGCCGGCATGGGGTATATAATAATTCTTGCGCCTGCGGGGGATACATTAATAATGCGCCGGCAGGGGTTTACATAGAAATATACTGCGGGGGGGGGGGGTGTGTGTATATTTTAGCACGGGCGGGGGTTATATCTGCGCTGGGGGGCTAGATATATAGCGTTACATATCTTGCCAGCCACAGCTCTTTTAATATACATTGTCAATTTTAAAAGCACCGTCTGAAGCCCTGATTGGCTCCTCAGTACCGGCCATTCAGGGCTACCGACGGTGAATTTAAAAATGAAAAAAAAATAATACATCGTGTACATGGCAGGATTGCGGACCATGCCGCCCGCTTCCCTGCTTAATAACTTTTGATCGGATCGGGTTTCAGAAGTGAGACCCAGTGCGATCAATCCCTCAGCCCCTGTACTACTACCTCCATCATGGAACAGAGTCTGTTCCATGATGGAGGTAGTAGTACAAGCACTAATGTAGCCTCACCAACCCCTGTCAGACTACTGCAGCCAGAAACTACTCCTCCTATCCTGGAAACAAGTCTGTTCCATGATGGGAGTAGCAGTAGTCCTGGCAGCAGCAGTCTGTAGGTGGCTGAAAGGATTAAAATTAATTAAGTAATAGTGTACACAGAGTCTAGAGAGCAGTTTGCCGCATGCGCATAACAGATCTAAGCCACACGCTGCAACCTAACTACATTGCCCGCCCCCCCAGCTGGCGTTGCGCAACTACGTCACAGAAGGAGCGTGATTGGATCAGAGCCATCCAATTAGAAAACCAAAACAACGCTACCCCCAGAAAGGAGGACTGAATGTGTGAAACTAATGCATATTCAACAAGGGGGTTGGAATGAAAAAACATGCAGGTGGCCGGCTCAGACAACATCAGAAAGAGGAATAGACACGTTCTGACAGCAACAAGAGGGCACACAGAAACTACACAGCATCCGGACAGAATACAAAAAGGTAAAATAAAAGCCAAAACACCCAGAAAGACAAAACCAAACACAAGCAAACAAAACACACAATAAAAAAGGGGCACATATAACGAAAAAAAAAAGAACACAAAAAAAAAAAGGAGTACCCCTTTAGAGGACCTTCCAGGGTCATGTGATGTACCCAGAGTTTCCTGGGTTCAGAACTTGCAGGTTTACTGACCAGTGAGCTTAGTTCAGCCCCTTATTATATAAAGGGCTGTAGCCACTAAATTCTCTCTCTCTCTCTTAGGGTGGGTTCACACTACGTTTTCTCCCATACGGGAGCGCATACGGCAGGGGGGAGCTAAAACCTCGCGCTCCCGTATGCCTTCGTATGCGCTCCCGTATGTCATTCATTTCAATGAGCCGGCCGGAGTGAAACGTTCGGTCCGGTCGGCTCATTTTTGCGCCGTATGCGCTTTTACAACCGGACCCAAAACCGTGGTTGACCACAGGTTTAGGTCCGGTTGTAAAAGCGCATACGGCGCAAAAATGAGCCGACCGGACCGAACGTTTCACTCCGGCCGGCTCATTGAAATGAATGACATACGGGAGCATATACGGTGACATACGGGAGCGCGAGCTTTTAGCTCCCCCCTGCCGTATGCGCTCCTGTATGGGAGAAAACGTAGTGTGAACCCAGCTCCGGATTATCAAGCAAGCACAAACATCTCAGCAGAGATCTCAATTCATCTAGGCCAAAGCCTAAAGAACCTGAAGCCACTAAACCGTGAGTTACCAAGATCAAGCTATCAAATCCTGTGTGACTACTACCAGCTAAAATATTGTAATTAGTAGCACAGTGGCCTGCATCAAAGCGCATTGCTTCAAAGTCCCAGCAAGACCTGTGAGGAACCTGCATTCTGGTTACCTCTTAACCCCTTAAGGACAGGGGTTTTTTCCGTTTTTTGCATTTTCGTTTTTTGCTCCTTGCCTTTAAAAAATCATAACTCTTTCAATGTTGCACCTAAAAATCCATATGCTGGCTTATTTTTTGCGCCACCAATTCTACTTTGCAATGACGTCAGTCATTTTGCCCAAAAATCTACGGTGAAAAGGGAAAAAAAATCATTGTGCGACAAAATTGAAAAAAAAAAACGCAGTTTTGTAACTTTTGGGGGCTTCCGTTTCTACGTAGTACATTTTTCGGTAAAAATGACACCTTATCTTTATTCTGTAGGTCCATACGATTAAAATGATACCCTACTTATATAGGTTTGATTTTGTCGGACTTCTGGAAAAAATCATAACTATATGCAGGAAAATTAATACGTTTAAAATTGTCATCTTCTGACCCCTATAACTTTTTTATTTTTCCGTGTATGGGGCGGTATGAGGACTCATTTTTTACGCCGTGATCTGAAGTTTTTAACGGTACCATTTTTGCATTGATAGGGCTTATTGATCGATATATATGATATAAAAAGTGACCAAAAATGCACTATTTTGGACTTTGGAATTTTTTTGCGCGCACGCCATTGACCGAGCGGTTTAATTAATGATATATTTTTAAAATTCGGACATTTCCACACGCGGTGAAACCATATATATGTTTATTTTTATTTACACTTTTTTTATTGGAAAAAGGGAGGTGATTCAAACTTTTAATAGGGGAGGAGTTAAATGATCTTTATTCACTTTTTTTTTTTTTCACTTTTTTTTTGCAGTGTTCTAGCTCCCATAGGGACCTATAAACACTGCACACACTGATCTCCTATGCTGATCACTGGTTTCTCATAAGAAACCAGTGATCAACGATTCTGCCGCATGACTGCTCAGGCCTGGATCTCAGGCACTGAGCAGTCATTCGGTGATCGGACAGCGAGGAGGCAGGTAGGGGCCCTCCCGCTGTCCTGTCAGCTGTTCGGGATGCAGCGATTAGCCGCGGCTATCCCGAACAGCCCGACTGAGCTAGCCGGCAACTTTCGGTTTCACTTTTAGCCGCTAAAGGGTTAATAGCGCACGGCGCCACGATCGGCGCTGCGCGCTATTAGAGGCGGGTCCCGGCTTCACTATGACGCCGGGCCCCCCGTGATATGACGCGGGGTTACTGTGTAACCCCGCGTTATATCAGGAGAGCAGGACCAAGGGCGTACCTGTACGCCCTTGGTCCTTAAGGGGTTAAGAGACTGTTATGTATAAAGACTGTTGCATAAAAGCTTCAAGTAAAGTTCTTCAGTTTATTCATAAAGTCTGCTGTGGACATTCAGTTATTTTCCTTACCGTTTCTGGGCCGGTTGGCAGTAGGACCATTAACTCTAAGCAAACTGAACCCTGGCGTCACAACATCTAAGGGTTAATACCACCAGACCCTGCACTTACATCACCACAACACCCCAGGCACCACAACTCTCCTAGTTCTCCACAAAAGCATTAGGTTAAAACAAACTTATTTGCTGTGTTTTTTTTCTGGAATAAAAATTTTTCTCTTTATTTGTACTAAAAAAGGTACAAATACTGCCAAACCATGACCACTAGAGATTAACCAATTGAAGCCGACGAACCCGAATTCGTTAAGAATTTCATGGTTTATTCGATTCGTAACGAATGAGAATATCTCCACGATTCTATCACGCAAATCGCTTCATTAAACTCCATTTTACAGCGTTCCAGGCTCCAGGACATGTAAAGTGAGGGTTCCACATGTCATTACATGGGGTAGGGAATGCTGGGAAGGGAGGAAGGCAGGATGACCCTGAATCACATGTGGGATGCAGCCTATCAGCATTCATTTACCCCTGTGAGGCCACAGCCCCATATAATCGGCAGCCGTCTTGTGACTGCTCATTTCATGCCATATACACTGCAGAGATAGAACAGACTGTGTGTCTGTGTGTGTTACACAGAGATGCTGAATCGATTGTACCACAGCGTTCCACTGCCAACTGCTAGTTACATTAGCGTTGTGGACAGAGAGGAGTGCAGTGCTTGTTGTCACGGAGAAGGATTTTGGTGCCAGCCATTAACCCCTTAATGACCAAGCCCATTTTCACCTCAAGGACCAGGCCAATTTAATTTTTGCGTTTTAGTTTTTTCCTCCTCGCCTTCTAAAATCCATAACTCCTTTATATTTCCATGTACAGACCCATATAAGGGCTTGTTTTTTGCATGACCAATTGTACTTTGTAATGAATCCTCATTTTACTGTAAATTGTACGGCGAACCGAAAAAAAAATTTGGGGGAGGAAATTTAAATGAAAACCAAAATTTTGCACATTTTGGAGGGTTTTGTTTTCACACTGTACACTTTACGGTAAAGATGATAGGTGTTCTTTATTCTGTGGGTCAATACGATTAAAATGATACCCATGGCTAGATACTTTTTTTTTTTTTTAGCGGTACAAAAATATAAAACTTTTTGTACAAAATTAGTAATCTAAAATCGCCCCTTTGACCACCTATAACTTTCATTTTTCCGTATATAGGGCAGTATGAGGGCTCATTTTTTGCGCCGTCATCTGTACTTTTTTTAGATACCACATTTGCATATATAAAACTTTTAGATAAATTACTACTTTTTTTTTTATAAAATGTGACAAAAAAGCAGGATTTGTGGACTTAAATTTTTTACGTTTACGCCATTCACCGTACGGGATCATTAACATTATATTTTGATAGTTCAGACACTTACGCATGCAGCGATACCAAATATGTTTATGCTTTTTGGGGGTAAAATGGGAAAAACTGTCAATTTTCATTTTTATTGGGGGGAGGGGATTTTTCACTTTTTTTACATTTTATGTCCCCATAGGGGACTATCTATAGCAATCAGGACACAGCACTGCTCAGTATTATCGGTGATCTGCTCTGGTCTGCTCGATCGCAGACCAGAGCAGAAGCCCCGCGGAGACAGCCGGAGCCAGGTGAGGAGACCTCCGGCTGTCATGCTGTATGGTCGGATCCCCGCGGATCACGGCATCGGACACGGACATCCGCGCGATCGGGGATGTCGGCCATTGCCGGCGGGTCCCCAGCTGCTGCTAGCAGCCGGAACCTGCCGTGTATGACGCGAGCACCCTTTCGATGCTCGCGGTCATACACAGGACGTAAATGTACGTCCTGGTGAGGGAAGTCCTGCCAATCCAGGACGTACATTTACGTCAGTGGTCGTTAAGGGGTTAAGCTCCCAGTCACTTCATTCAGCATTTTATCAGAGGGGCAGATAGCTTTTCGTTGCCTCATACATATCAACAAGCTGCCTGAACTTCAACCTTATCACAGGAGGCAGGAAAGATTTTTCAGCGCAATTCTGTGTATTTTTTCCCCCAAGAAATCATCTGCTGCATATACTAGTCTGTAGACGGTATAAAAACCAGTTCACACCATTCTTAACCCTCTGTGACAGAGTGCAATTTTAGGGTTTAATCCTTTTTTTGTGGTGCTGCACTGTTGTCCTGCTGCTGTGCAAAAATATGTTTTTTCAGCAAACTGTAGCGCATTTGTCTGCCCTCATACATGCATACCACATACCTACATCAAAGCAGTCTACTATTTTGTATCTGTAAATCTGTAACAAGTCATGGCAAAAAGTAATCACTGGCTGGTGTTTTACAAAAATACTGAGTTTTTTGGTGTATTGTAGCGCATTTTTTTGCCCTCATACGTGAATACCACATACCTACATCTAAGTAGTGTACCATTTTGTACCTGTTAATCTGTCAAGGGCCTACATACTGTGAAAGTCCAAGCAAAATTACTCACCGGCTGGGGTTTTACAAAGCTTAGAGTTTTTAGAGTGCATACCACATACCTACATCAAAGCAGTCTACTATTTTGTATATGTAAATCTGTAACAAGTCTAGATACTGGGAAAGTCCAGGCAAAAGTAATCACCGGTTGGCGTTTTACGAAAATACGTTTTCCAAGTGTACTATAGAGCCTTTTTTCTGTCATATGTGCATACCGCATACCTAGAAGTAAGTAGTGTGCTTTTTTTGTACCTGTTAATCTGAAACAAACCTACATACAGTGAAAGGCCAGGGAATAGTAACCACCGGCTGGTGTGTTACGAAAATACGTTTTCCAAGTGTACTATAGAGTCTTTTTTTTCTGTCATATGTGCATACCACATAGCTACATCTAAGTAGTGTACTTTTTTGAACCTGTTAATCTGCAACAAGCCCACATACAGTGAAAGGAGGGTAGTGAAGCGTATTTACTCCCCTTGTATACGCACTAAGAATGTCAGGCAGAGAAGTGCCAGGACATGCTCAGAGGAGTGGCAGAGGCCTAAATTTATCAGGCAGAGGTTGCAGCAGACTAGGGTTGAGTGGCAGCAGTGAGAGGCCTGAGCACTCGGTATCAGCTACCTGTCGTGTCTCTACCGACAACCCATCTGTCGTTGTCGATTGGTTGACGCGGTCATCCGCTTCATCACAAGTAACATCTGATACCCTCAGTCAACAGTCAGTGGGTTCCTCAGACACAACCCTCAGTTAGCATGGCCCGGGAGCAGTCCCTGTCCTTTCATTGCCTCTGTCCTATGCTGTTCCCACCCCTAAAAAATTCTTACGCAGTGGGTTCAGCTCCACTATTCAGTGAGGAAGATGTATTAGACAACAGTCAGCAGCTACTGCCCAGCCAAGAAGTGGAGGAAACATCTGCCGCTTCCTACACTAGGCAGGCAATTATTGATGAGGAGAGTGACATGGGGAGGTGGTGTATCCAGCATTCAGGGTCCTGAATCATACACTGTAAAGGAACCTGAGGAGGACCTCAGTGACTTTTAGACAGAACTCTATGATGATGAAGCCGATTGCACTTGGGAGCCGGGTGCAGAGCAGGCTTTATCATCAGCAGAAGAGTGTTGCAGGTTGCCCGTGAGGCAGAAGATAAGCCAGCAAGGTGGTAGCATTCTGGAGCCAAAACGTGCTCGGGGTAGGCCACCTCCTTCGCAGCAGCCTACCTTCCCAGGAGGTAGTGGAACAGGGGTTCCTGGAGATGGCGGCAGTAGCAGTCAAGTATTGCACACGGTTGGTGGTAAAATCAGATACTCTGGATGCTTGATGGAAAAACTGCCAGACCACAGAGGAAGTTAACACAGCCACATGCAAGATATGTCGGCAGAAGGTGAAGCGTGGACAGGGTAGCAATATTGGCACCACGGCCCTGCGTCAACATATGATGCGCCACCATAAAGCGGCCTGGGACAACCGTGGCTCAGATGTGGTGGTCCAGCCTGCCGCATCACCCAGTGGCCCGCTACTCCCTCTTTCAGCCAGCCAAGGGTAGACCACCTCAGGCGAAGGGAGCAGTGTGTCATACCCTCCTGTCGCTCCAGATGCTTCTGCTCCTCCTACTTGTAGTCAGCCATTTCGCCAACAATCCATAGGTGAAACCATGTCCAAAAGACAACAGTATGCGCCCACTCATCCAATGGTGCAGAAGCTGAATGTCCTCCTTTCCAAGTTGCTGGTGCTGCAGTCCCTCCCATTTCAAGTGGTGGACTCTGCACCTTTAAGAGAATTGATGGCTTGTGCCGAGGCAGAGAGTCCCAAGCAGTCATTTCTTTGCGAAGAAGGCCGTACCAGCCCTGCATAATTTTTTTACAAGAGAAGGTGTGCCAATCTTTGAGCCTGTCGGTGTGTCCAAAAGTGCACGGCAGCGCTGATGTGTGGAGCTATAACTACGGGCAGGGACAATACGTCTTTTACGGCCCACTGGGTAAATGTGGTTCCTGCACAGCCACAACAGCAACTTTGACAGGTCACACCACTTCCTCCTCCACGCTCTCGCTCTCAGGCAGTTGTTCCTGTGACAGTATGCGACTCCGCCTCCTCATCCTCCGTGGCCTCGGCCTCCACTGCACGTACAAATCTCAGTGGCCCTTCATCGTACCATGTGTGTAGGGCACGGCGTTGTCATGCTGTTCTTCACATGGTTTGCCTTGGCGAACGTAGTCACACAGGGGAGCAACTGCTAAAATTCATTTGTCAAGAAATCAGAGTATGGTTTACTTCACGAAAACTGGAAATGGTAACCATAGTGACAGATAACGGGAAGAACATCGTGTCCATGCTGTGACAAGGAAGTGTGAAACATACGCCCTGCATGGCACACCTGTTGAATCTGGTTGTCAAGCACTTCCTGAAGTCTTCACCCCATTTGTAAGACATCCTATCAATGGCAAGGTAACTGTGCATGCACTTCAGCCACTCTTACACTACAAAGCACACACTCCTTGAGCTGCAGCGTCAGAACGGTATCCCACATAGTCTTATTTGTGACGTTGCCACACTTTGGAATTCCACCCTCCATATGTTGGACAGACTATACAAAAGAAAAATCATCACCGATTTCTTGATGATCCAAGCAGATAGGGGTACTCCCCTATGCAACTTCAATGTGAACCAGTGGCAGGTCATACATGACACCTGCCATTTGCTGAGGCTCTTTGAGGAAGCCACCTTACTTGTAAGTTGCCTGGATTACAGGATGAACAACGTAATTCCACTCCTACATTGCCTACAACAAATGATTGAAATGATGGCTGGTTACGGCAATGGAGACGTTGCGCCTACATCTCATGGCTACATGAGCCCAGTGGGGGCTGAACTGGAGGAGGAGGATGGGGGCAGAGTGGAGCACAGTTTAGGTTTGATGAGATGGGCGGTATTTCTAGTTATCGGACAGGAGAGGAGAAGCATAATCAGCCAGAGGAGCTAGAGGGTTATTATAAGAAAGGTGAGACAGAGGACCCAGACACACCGTGGCAGTATGCAGTGGAGATGGAGGCAGGGAGTCTCTCCGGATCACTGGCGCAAAAGGCACAACACATGCTCAGTTGCTTGCGAAATGCCCCCAAATTGTCATAATTAGTCAGCGGGATGACTTCTGGCTCTCCACCTTATTGGACCCTCGCTACAGTCACAGAATGGGGGCTTTTTTTTTTTTTTTTTTACACCCAATAAGAGGGAGGACAAACTGACCTACTACAGAGAGATCCTACGTAGTCAGTTGGCCGATGCCCGGCGACATGGTCCATCCACTCGCAGGTCTGACTCGGGGGACCCTCTGCACTCACCTTCCCCTGCCATTGCTGCTGGGGAGGGGAGGGGTGGCAGGAGCAGTACTAGCTCCATTATCAACAGCCTAAGTCTACAGTCGATGAGTAGCTTTCTTCACCCGCATAGTGAAGCAACTCATCAGCAACAGGTAGACATGGAGCAGGACCTGAACCAGCAGGTGGTGGTATACCTTGACATGGCCATGCCAACAAACATTGAAGATCCGCTGGACTTCTGGGCAGCCAAACTTAATTTATGGCCACAACTAGCAGAGTTTGCCCTGGAAAAGCTGTCCTGCCTGGCCAGTAGTGTGCCATCAGAGCGGGTGTTTAGTGCGGCAGGGCCATAGTCACCCCAAGGCGAACTAGTCTGTCCTCAAAAAATGTGGAGAGACTGACGTTTGTGAAGATGAATCAGGGATGGATCAGCCAGGATTTCCACCCACCAATGCCAGATGCCTCAGAGTAGATTGACCATGCTTCTATACCAAACACTTCACAATTATGGTTATGAAACCCTCTTGGGTACTGCAAATGCCTGCTTCTGACTGATCCTATGTCTTTCAGGAACTACTTGCCTCACTGATGCTTCTGGCCTTGGGCCTTTAATTTTTTGATGTCTAGCAGTAGCTAAATACATGCTTAATCCAAATTTCAACATTGATCTTTCAATGTAAGGGGTTATGAAACCCTCTTAGGTACTTCTGATGCCTGCTCCTGACTGCTCTCCTGTGTCTTTCAGGAACTACATGGCTTACTGAGGCTTCTGGGCTTGGGCCTTAAATTTATGGATGTTTTGCACTAGCTTACATACATGCTTAATTGAGATTTCAACATTGATCTTTCAATCTTAGTGGTTATGAAATCCTCTTGTGTTCTGCTGATGCTTTTTCCTGACTGTCTTTCAGGATCTACTTGGCTTACTGATGCTTCTGGGCTTGGGCCTTAAATTTTTGGATAGTAGCACTACCTAACATGCATCTTCAATAGAGATTTCAACATTCACCTTTTACTTTTAGGGGTTGTGAACCCCTCTTGCGTACTCATGCTGCTTCCTGCTCCACTCGGTCAGCCCATTGGTCCTGTGACAGTGTTCGACTCCACCATGTCCTCAGCCTCCACTGCCTGGACAAGTCTCAGTGGCCCTTCAGCATATCATATGTACAGGGCATGGTGGTTTAACACTGTTCTTTACATGGTTTGCCTTGGCGAAAAGTGTTGGAAACAATGGCTGGTCAGGGCAATGGAGACATTGTGCCTACATCCCACGGCCCTGTGGGGGCTTGTTAGATTTGGCCCTTTGTACCCACACGCTGGGGTCCAGGACACTAAAACTTGGGAGTTAAAAGTTAAATTTCAAAATCATTTAATTAAATTTCAAAATCTTAAATAAAATTAAAAAAAAAAAAAAAAAAAAAAAAAAAATCACATTTCAATGGTCTCCTCATGCTTCAGCCAACTCCAGGCGGTGTCATTCAGGAAATATATGATTTACTGATACTGCTGCTGGGCCTGAGTCTGGGAATATAAATTTTGTTATGGTAGGTAGCACTAGCACTAGCTAGCCAGGTTTAAATTTCTGAATTCATCTTTTAATCTTAGGGATTGTGAAGGCCTAGTGTCTGCTCATGCTGCTGCCAACTCCGGGCTGTGCCATTCAATCACTATATGGTCTCCTCATGCTGCCAACACCACCATGCTGTGTCATTCAACCACTATATGGTCTCCTCATGCTGCCAACACCTCCACGCTGTGTCATTTAGCCACTATATGGTCTCCTCATGCTTCAGCCTCATCCAAGTTGTGTCATTCAGCTACTATATGGTCTCCTCATGCTGCCAACACCTCCACGCTTTGTCATTCAGCCACTTTATGGTCTCCTAATACTGATGCCACCTCCAGGCTCAGTCATTATGCCGCTCTGCAGCAGTGATTCTAAAAGCGATGCTGGTAAACTGCATGTCATACTGAATAACAGTATTATTTCACTACCCCAGCACACGCCATATGCGTGTTAGAACACCACAACGTGTTCTATACCCCTATTAGGGCTCACTGTAGGCCAGAAATAGCAGTTTTTAATATAGTTTCACCGCAAATAAATTCGAATCGAAACAAAAGTTTTCAAAAAATTTGGCGAATCGGGCAAATCGAATTTTTTAAAAGTTCGCTCATCTCTAATGACCACCACTACCATTAACCCTGACTAAGTTATGTTGTAGTAAAATCCATTATACAAAGATTGAAATTCCAACAGTGTCCACATAGTGGTAGATACCAGCTGTATGTTAGCATGATAATACTATATAATTACATAATGAGACAATACTCATAGGTGATTTCTTCTCTGATCAGTTATTCATTTTTACTTTTCTTTTTATCGAGCCCAGACTGCCATAAAGACTTCTCTCAGCCAAGTCCCTGCTTTCTCCAGCACAATCCCTATCTCTTTACTATCTACCCATGTGTATTGCCCCACACAGTAACAATGATCACTTTCTATATATAAATGTTATAGTTATTATATGGTGGCAGCATGAGGTTTAACGTTTATACTGCTACTACTATATGGGGCCTATTATGTGGTGGCACGGTCGATGGAGTACACGTAAAAAAATACCAAAGTCCAAAATTGCACATCTTTGGTCACTTCATATTCCATAAAAAAATTGAAATAATTTAAAAAGTACCATCAAAACGAAAATGGGACCAATAAAAACTCATAGCCTTTTTGCAGAGAAATAAAAGTTATAGGAGTAAGAAAAGGACAATTTTAAAGGGGTTCTCCGGTGCTTACACATCTTATCCCCTATCCAAAGGATAGGGGATAAGATGCCTGATCGCGTGAGTCCCGCAGCTTGGGGCACCCGTGATCATGCACGCAGCACCCCGTTTGTTATCAGTCCCCGGAGTGTGTTCGCTCCGGGTCTGATTACGGGAGACTACAGGGCTGGCGGCATGTGATGTCACGCCTCCACCCCCGTGTGACGTCATGCTCAGCCCCTCAATGCAAGCCTACGGGAGGGGGCATGATAGCTGTCACGCCCCCTCCTGTAGCCTTGCATTGAGGGGCAGAGCGTGACGTCAAACGGAGGCGGAGGCGTGACGTCACATGCCGCCGGCCCTGTAGTCGCCCGTAATCAGACCCGGAGCGGGACTGATTACAAACGTGGTGCCGCATGCATGATCACGGCTGTCCCCAGCGGCGGGACTCCCACGATCAGGCATCTTATCCCCTAGCCTTTGGATAGGAGATAAGATGTGTAAGCACCGGAGAACCCCTTTAAGCATACAAATATATACAAAACCTATATATATATTGGGTATCCTTGTAACTGTATGGACCTACAGAATAAAGATAAGGTGTCATTTTTGCCGAAAAGTACACTGCATAGAAACTGAAGCCCCCAAAATTTACAAAATGGCATTTTTTTTTAATTTGATTTCCCCCCACAAATAAA
>NC_079197.1:71395802-71465802 GCF_029499605.1 Hyla sarda | reverse complement strand
AAAAACAGAGGTTAAATTCCCCACCCCTTCCTCTTCACACCAGTGTATTTATAAAGAACACCGAAAGGAAAAAAAAAAAGGAAAAAAAGGGCACTAAAAAATAAAAATAAAAAAAAATAAAAATAAAAAAAAAATAAAAAAGGGTGGGATGTATGGGTGCTGTCATGGAGACTTCCAGAAAAGGAGGGACTATAGCACTGAGAACTTGACATCCAGAGGCCATATCCTCAAGACAAAACGTGAACTCCATAATGTTTTGAAAAAGTATGAAGGTTTTTCCAAGTGACAGCTTTGCAAATCTGTCCTACAGAAGCTCCGGCTCTCTCTGCCCATGAAGAGGATATTACTCTAGTAGAATGGGCCTTCAATTGAATAGGTGGGACTTTACCTCTGGCCGCATAAGCCTCTGAAATTGCAGTCTTAGTCCATCTGGCTATAGAACTTCTAGAGGCTTTTTTACATCTATTAGGGCCAGCAAACTGAACAAACAGATTATCATCCTGTCTCCACTGACTAGTTCTTTCAATGTAAAGGAGAACAGCTCTTCAAACGTCCAGAAGACTATGTAGATTTTTCTAGGTCATTTTTTGAATTAGAACAGAAGGATGGAACCACAATATTCTCCCAGTGAGTACAAACACACTACTAGTTCTGCCACATGGCTTTCCACTATGGGATTCTATCAATGTAATCAGTCTCGCTGCCAGATGTGCAAATTTGTTACAGCCACACAATCTTTTACTTCTACCATCACAAAAAAGTGTATCAAATTAAGGGACTCCTGAATTGTAATAGCCACCATGTGATATATCTTGCCACCTGTAAACACTTGTCAACTCCAATATGTGGGCTCCACCACCCGCAAGCTGAAAACGCGCATAGCTGAACATTAACGTGGGAGGTAAACCCACTACCGGTACCTTCCAGTCCCGCTCTGTATCAGGTCTATCCAGGCACATCAGAGATGTGCATGGAGGAGATGTCACGAACATCTCCATTGTTGGCATTGAAAAAGTGTCACAAACCAATAGAGGTGGCAATTGGGAACACTTGGTCCATACACGGGAAGCCTTTTGGATTCTATCACTAGACTGCCGTGTACCAGATGGGTTGAACTTCAGGAATGACCTCATGTATATTTATTAAGGCAGCACATTTTTCTCCCCTCCCGGCACGTTATACATATCTCCAGTTGTTCCATTATGATGTGTTATAACTTTTTTTTTTTTTTACAGACGTGGCATGTCCGCATGTCTCTACTGTGCTACATGTGTGATCACTATTTATAATCGCATACTATGTGTTGCGATAATGGTGCATTTTTCTGGTTATACGCGACGGCTTATTTGCCGCAGCTTTTATGATCTCCTACCGTTCTTCTCTATGCATATATAACATAGAGATGATATTTTGCACTATGCATCTATGTTTCAGCTATACAGACAATATTTACTTCTATTTACTCCTAATAACTGTTATCTACTCCCTTTGTCCACGTCTGCCGTTAGCCGGCCCGTATTTTAGGTATGCTGTCACTAGCAATTAATCCACTTCGGATCTTACCTTGCTGTGACGCACCTGCCGGACCGGATCTGATATCAGACGCTGGACCCCGAGGTTATTGGTTCTCCGGTATGTTTCCAATATGGTATTTCATATATAAACGGGCACTGTCCGCTTATGCACTGGCCATGATTAAGGGCTCATCTGCAGCCAGAAATGCGTCGGCGCGATGTTTTTATACACCATTCAGTTTTTCTTGTCCTCATGGATTTTAACCATCCACAGTAAAGGTTACGTTTTATTTTTCTGGTCAGTGAGCTGAACTTCCCACTTTCTGCATGCCATTAACGGGAAGCGGCCCGTGTGTTCGTGCTCTAGACTGTTCTCTCTCTACGAAGCCCAGGACTACATTACGGTGTGGTGAGTGAGCCGAGTTGCCCCTTGGCATTTCCTATATCATTACAATATCTTGTGACCTATGAAAGGTAGACTCAACCTTGAGTAGAAAGTTAGGATCAAGCTTAAAAATTATATTGTCATCCAAAATTCTGATATAAGGCTCCTGGATAGAAAGAGCCTGAATCTCACCTACTCTTCTAGCTGTAGTGATGGAAATTAAGAATATAGTTTTGAGAGTCAAACATTTTTCAGAAATAGAATCCAGAGGCTCAAAAGTGATCCAGAGGAAGAGCCGCTAGAACTGTGTTTAAATTCCACTAAGGGCAGAGATTTAAAGTCTTAGGTCTGAGTCTGCTCAATCCCCACACCAAGAGATAAATTTCATCCAGGTTTTAGCATAGATTCTAGAGGTTGTATCTTTACGGCTAGATAGAAGTGTATTTACTACCTTTTCAGAGAAACCTTCCTTCAGCAGAATGGACTTTTCAATTTCCATGCTGTCAAGCTGATGTTTTTGATCTGACAATGAAAGGATTGTCCCTGGGACAGAAGATCCTTCTGAGGAAGAAGGCAGATGGGATACTCTATACTTGAGTTTTTAGTAGAGAGAACCAGCTCCTGTGGCTAGTGTGGAGCTACTAGGATTAGAATGCAATAGTAGTTCATTAGCTTCTGAAGGACCAGAGATATCAGAGGCAGGGGAGGAAATGCATATCCCATACTGAATGTCCAATCCGTAGCCAAAGCATCTACTGCTAGGAGGACAGTCTTTTGGGTTTAGGGAATAGAATAGATCCACCTTGTGATTTCTCCTGGTTGCAAAGATCTACTTGAGGAACCCCCCATCTCTCCGTAATCATCCTGAATGCCCACAGGGCTAGAGACCATTCCCCTGGGTTGATATAGGTCTGCTCAGGAAGTCCGCCTCCAACGTTCCAGACCCCTTTGAGATGGACTGCCGAGATAGAAATTACATTGTTTTCTGCCCAAGAAATTATTTGATGAGAAATTGATTGAAAGCTGTATGTCTTGGGCCTCCCTGATGTCTTATAAAGGCCACTGCAGTCGTGTTGTCCGAGTAAATGAGGATATGGCGATTCTTGCAGTTTTCCTCCAGTTCTTGGAACGTCATCCATATCGCCAGTAGCTCTCTGAAGTTGGAAGATTTTCTTGCTGTCTGAGGATTACACTTCCCCTGGACTACTTGAGTCTCTGAGTGAGCACCCCATCCCCATGCACTGGCATCTGTTGTTATAAGTAACTGGTTTGTCTGGAACAGACCTACTACCTTCTCTAAATTTTCTTTAATGTCCACCATCTTAGATGGGTTTTTACTCTTGTCTAAAAACTTCTGAAACTTTTCCCAAATGGCTAGGATCAACTTTTGTAGAGGCCTGGAATGAAACTGGGCCCAAGCTACTGATTGGATGCATGATATCATATGACCCAGAGTGGACATTGCCGTCCTGATTGTACAAGAGTGGAATCCGGGAGAAAGGAGGTCTGAATCCTTGAATCCAAGAGGGTACCCAGGAATATCTTCCTCTGACTGGGAATAAGATCTGATTTGTCTACATTTAGAATCCAGCCCAATTTCTGGAGAACAAAAATAGTTCTCTGTAAATGAATTGAGGAGCAGAGGAGCAGAGTCCAACACTATCAGAATGTTGTCTAGATAAAGGGATAATTAGAATAGACTCCTTCCTGAGAAGGGCACCAACCTCTGCCAAGACCTTGGTGAAAATTTGAGCTGCAGATGACATTCCGATGGGAGACAGACAAACTGGAAGTGGTGGACCCAGGACCCCCACAGAGCAGAAGATTGATTGTCGCCATCACCACCCCCCTCCTTTATCAACTGAACTGCAGATTTTACAGATTCCATCTTGAATTTTTTTGTAAACCACAAATTTGTTCAAGGGTTTCAGATTTATAATTGTACGGAATTTCCCATTTGGTTTATAGACCAAAAAAGAGGGAGGAGTAATGACCTAGGCCCCTCTGAGGGAGAGGAACCTCCTGGATAGCACCCAGGCTGAGAAGGTCCTGAACACCCTTGAGAACCAATTTCAGTTTTTTTGGACTCTGATGAGTAACAACGTGTCTTGGAGGGGGAGGTGATGACAACTCGATCCGAAGGCCCCGATATATTATCTCTACAATCCATGGATTGGGAAAAATGGGAAAGCCTTGCTCCCACTGGCCTGGCATCATTGTTTAGGGATGGAAGAGGACTGACCGGGGTTAGTGAAGATATTTCTACCCCTACCCCCCTTCCTGTAAGACCACCGTCCTGATTGGACCTTATCTAAAGGGCAATCCTTTTTTCTTGTCTGCTGCTTTTTCCAATATAGAATCCAGCTCTGGACCAAATAAAAATTTTCCATGGAAAGGAAGGGAGCAGAGTTTACTTTTAGAAGTCATGTCTCCCGACCAAGATTTTAGCCACAGTACACGCCTAGTGGTATTGGACAAAACAGCAGTACGAGAAGAAAGTTTAATGGATTCTGCAGAGGAATCAGATAAAAAATTAGAAGCCATTTTAAGACCCAATTTGGTCTTTGGATATGGTATTCCAGTTGGTCTAACCAGACTCCTAGTCTGACACCCCTAAAGTTCTGGCCACGCAATTAGAGGCTATGCTAGGCCTTAACAAGGAAGAAGCAGCCTCGCAGGTCTTTTTTAGCAAACTCTCTACCTTTCTATCCATCGGATCTTTTAGTTGCGTAGTATCCTCGAAAGGCAGAGAGGTACGCTTTGCTATTTTAGCAACCGGGAGGTCTTTTTTTTTTTTAAACTTTATTTATGAATTTTCATATAACACAAACCAGTACAGTTATGCACCCAATAAAGGAGCACAAACAACAGAACAACAGTAAGGTCCTTAATGTACAAATGTAGAAAACGAGGAATAAGAGACCACCATTACAATCATAATACACATATCAGAGTGAGATACATCTTGCATGCACAGTTAGCTAATCCACGACCCTAACAGGGGTCGCACAACTGTCCGTCCACTGGGACAGAGTAGCTATACGGCTGTTAGAAGCCCCACACCTCTTCACTATCAATCCTTCCATCACGAGGTTACAATGAACCTCCGCTAGGATGGCAGGAAGACTCGGCACCTCAGTCGACCTCCACCTCCGAGCAATGTGAGCCCTCACTACTGTCAGAATATGATATAAAGTAATTATAATGCAGGGGAACTTGTTCTAGGGACAGGAATAGTAGCGCACTCTCTGGGCCCCACGAGAAGGGGCAGTCCACTAGGGTATCCAATAACTTTAATTTTGGTCCAGACAGGTGCAACCAATGGGCAAGTCCACCACACGTGTAGCAGAGTACCACTGTCCAGGTTACAACGCCAACACACAGGGGAAGTGGTAGGGTATATTTTAGCCAGGCGTACCGGCGTGTAGTACTATCGATATAGGAGCTTCCTGGAAGCCTCAAAATGACTACCACATTTAGAATATTTTTTGTGCACGTTGAAGACAAAGCTCCACTGCTCGGCCGTGAATCCGCGTGCCAGGTCCTCCTCCCATCTGGACTTAAACGTACTGATCATTTCCCCCTCCGCCTCAGTCAAAGCTACATAAGCAAGGGAGATACCCCTAGTAAAGGAGTCCTTGTTTAGGAAATGATGCTCATACACAGTGCAAAGCCGAGAGCTATCCCAAGGGAGGGATCTCAGAAAATGTCTAAGCCTCAAATATTTGTAAAAGTCTTTCTGTGATATAGAGAACATGTGTACAATATCAGTGAAAGGCAGCAACCCATTAGTATCGCTAGTCAATGCTACAGTGAGAATGCCCGCATCTATCCAGGGCTTAAAATCTATATCTAAAAGATAATCTCCTATAGCAGCTAAGGGGATATCCTTCACTCTAGGTGGACAAAGACTTCTGATCCGTGCAACTTTACTCCACAACCTGATAGCAGCCGCAATAGTGGAGAAAGGAGAAGAAGGAGCAAAGGTAGGGTTAAAACGTAGTGCCCAGAGAAAGTTATTAAAATTAGAGACATTAAGGACAGCAGCTTCAATATCTACCCATAGGGGGGGGGGGGGGGGGGGGGAACGTCCTGCCACCACCATTTTTTAAGCTGATCAAGTAAAACAGCGTGATAGTACAATTTAAGGTTGGGTACCCCCATACCCCCCGCATGTACAGGACGATACAATATATTAGCACCAACCCTGGGGTGCTTGCCAGCCCAGATAAACCGTGAGAGCATCCGTTGTAGTTGCGAGAGAAAGGAGGCGGGCATTATCATCGGTAGGCATCTAAAAAAATATAAGATTTTAGGGAGCAGCATCATCTTAGCAGTGGCAATACGTCCCGCCCATGAGACAGGAAGCTTGGAGAAGTTATCAATTTCCTTGGCAAGCTGGGACCGCACAACAGCAAAATTAGTAGCAATTGTCTTATCAGGCGATGCAGTAAGGACTATGCCCAGGTAAGGAATCTGGTCAGTAACCCATTTAAAAGGGATATTTAGCTTGTAACCATCTCTGTTGCTCAATGGGCATCTGCAAAGGTAGGATACACGACTTTGTGGGGTTAATCTTATAAAAGCTAACTCTGCCAAAGGCATCAATAATGTCCATCACTGGGCCTAAAGAGCTCTGGGGATTGGAGAGACTAATGATAACGTCGTCGGCAAACAAGCCAATTCTGTGATCTACGTTCCCTATTTGAATGCCCGCAATGTCTGGGGAATCCCTGATGGATTGAGTAAGCGGCTCCATAACTAAGGTAAATATAAGAGGAGATAGGGGGCACCCCTGTCTTGTCCCATTGCTAAGTGAGACACTATTAGAAAGGGTACCCATTGTGTAGATTCTAGCAGATGGGAGCGTTTATAGAGCCACAATGGCAGATTCCAAAGAGTGGGGAAAACCAAACTTACGCAGCACACTCCGCAAATATCCCCAGTGCACCCGGTCGAACGCCTTCTCCGCATCAAGGGACAGCAAGAGAGAAGGCGTCCGACCGGAGTGCGCTTTTGTGATGATATTGAGAAAGAGTCTAGTACCATCCACCGTCTGACGACCCTTGACGAAGCCAACCTGGTCCCTGTGAATTAGGTCCGGCAAAACCTTATTCAACCTAGCAGCTAGAGCCAGGGCATACAATTTAATATTGCTATTTAGGAGAGATATTGGTCTGTAGTTTAGGGTACAGTCCAGTGACTTACCAGGTTTAGGTATGGTAACGACCAGAGCATCCAACATCTCTTTAGGAGGCACACCATTCTCTTTTAATGGTTGAAGGCTCTGGTCAAGAAGGGGGCTACTGAAGGACCAAATCGCTTATAGAATTCATTTGTAATACCGTCAGGACCAGGTGACTTCGAGGTCTTGAGGGAACGCACACATTCAAGAATTTCTTCTGTGGTGAAGGGAGAGCAAAGATCAGATACCTGGTCCGAGGACAGAGAGGGGAGAGACAGAGGACAGAAAAGAAGAGATAACTGCTTCATCAGACTGTGGAGTAGCAATGTCATTTTGAAGGTTGTATAAGTTGCTATAGAAATCTGCAAAACAATTGGCTATGCTTTGAGGGTCAGTAACTCTAGAACCATCACATTTAGTAAGGAAGGGAATTCTCCCCTTATCCTGGCGTTTAAGTTGTTTAGCCAGTACAGAGCAAGATCTATTACCCTGCCAATACCATGTCATTTTGAACCTTCTCAGTGCCATCTCATAGCTGTGTAAAGAGAGGGAGTTTAGGGTAGCACTAACCTGTGAAATTTCTTCCACTAGTGTCGGTGAGTACGAGGCCTTATTGCGCCTATGTAAATCTGCAAGGCGCTGTTGGAATTCTAGTATTTTAGTCTGACGGACCTTCTTGTCATAGGCCGTTTGGCTAATAAAGTGGCCCCTAATTGTAGCCTTAAATGCGCACCAAAGCATGGGGTCTGTAACATCACCAGTATCATTAATGCGGAAATAGGCATCAACCGCCAATTTGGTCGCTTCAGAGTATTCAGGGTTATGGAGTATTAGTGGATTAAGTCTCCAAATATAGGTCGGGCGAGGGCTATGAGACTCTAATGGTTACGCTTATGGGGAGTGGTCCGACCATTCTATGGGCATAATTTGGGCCTTTGAAACCAATGGTAGGAGAGTGTGTGAAGCAAGGGCGTAATCTATTCTGGTGTATATCTTGTGCACATGGGAAAAGAAGGTAAAGTCCCTTTCCGTGGGGTGGGACATACGCCAAACATCGTATAAGTCATTCTTGGACACGCTAGTGAAGAAACCGGTGGGTTCTTTTCTCAAACTGGGCGAGGTAGAATCTACACTAGGCCACATGGTCATATTAAAATCTCCTAGGAGTAGGCAGTGGCCCTTTTTCAAGGATTCAAATTTGCGCAAGAACGCCCTGAGGAAGGTACACTGCTTCGTATTAGGCACAAAGGAGCCTAAAGTATATTGAACATTGTTCAGTAAGCACACAATAATTATAAAACGACCTCTATCATCTATCACAGAGTGTTGGACAGTAACCGTCAGGGTATTCTTAAATGCAATCGCCACTCCTCCCTTCTTGTGAGCAGCATGCACCTGATAGATGTGTGGATCTCTCTTATTTTGGAATCTATGGGCATCTAGGGCTAATAAATGAGATTCTCGTATACAGAGGATATCGGCAGCAAGGCGTCCAGCCTCCCTCCATACAAGAGACCTTTTATACGGTGAGTTAAGACCACGTACATTCATAGACACAACCTTAATACCCATAGTCAAAGTGTACACCAACGCTAAGCAGAACCATTAGTACATTAAACAGAGAAGGAGCAGGTACTCCCGTCAGATAGGATACATCTACACATGGCATCTCGCAAGAGGAGCCTCCCGTATCCAGTATCAGCGAAGGCAAGTGATGAAGGACCAACTGGACAGAAAACAAGTAAACAGAACGAACAACAGAGAACAGATAAAACGAGCAAGCAGTAGTAAAGACCATGTGGTAAGTCTTAACGGGGGTAGGTAAGCACATTCGACTGCAGTTAGGCCGAATGTCTAGACATTCAGGAAAAGTATCCAGAGCACCAAGAGGAGAAGTAACCAACAAAAGGGAAAAGAGTACCCCAGCCGCAAGCCAGTTCGGACAGGCATGTCCAAAGGCAGCGGGAATAAAGAAAAAAAGGGAAAAAAGAAAAACAGTTCATGTCTTGGTTTTTTTCTTGCGGTGGGAAACAACCTTCCATTCCTCAGCTATCTTTGCAGCATGTGGTATGTCCGGGGACCTCTGAGTAGTTGGGTCAATAGTCAAGTTCCAATCCGCACACAGTTGCAAAAGGGTCTCCGGGGAAGAGACCACATGTTTGGACCCATTATTGGTGATAATTTCACAGGGAATCCCCATTTATAAGGGATCCCTTTTTCTCTGAGAGCTTTGGTCCCTGCACTGAACTCACGTCTCCTAGCTAGAGTGGCAGCAGATAGATCCGTGTAAAGTTGGAGTCCCGAGTATCTATCTGGCAGGGAGGGTGAGGAGTGCGCCACCGACATCAATTGCTCCTTAACATGGTAGAAGTGAAGGCGCAAAATCACATCCCTTGGTGTAGCAGCAGGTAAGGCTTTGGGCTTAGGGAGTCTGTGGACTCTGTCCATTAGCAGATCTAGGGTGGAAGCCTGGGGCAACAACAATGCAAAGTAATCCGTTAGGAAGCTGTTAAGTTCCTCCGTCTTTACAGACTCCGGCACCCCTCTCACCTTAAAATTGTTTCGGCGAGATCTGTCCTCCATATCCGCTAGCTTAAGTTGAAGAGCGGTAACCTCATCCTCCAAGCAGTTAGCCAAGTCCACTACTTCATTATGGGAAGAGGTGAGTTCCGCCATTTTGTTTTCAATATGCGATGTGCGGTGTCCAAGAGAGGAGATCTCATGCTGTATATTGGACACTGCTGCCTTAATGTCGCCCTGAATGGAGGTATGTAACTCAGCGAGAAGCCCCCTCATAATAGGTTCAGTTAGGGGCGCCGTAGAAGAGCTTCCATCAGGGCCTCCCGGACTTCTAGCATGCTGGGTCCCCGCTCCTAGTGACTTAGAAGAGATCGGGGAAAACGGTACCTGCGGGTTCTGCTGCACCAAAGGCGACTAACCTGTCAGGAGAGGAGGTGTTGGGGAAGCTTCCAGGGCGCAGCCCGTCTGAGAGGATGAAGACACTGGTGAGGCGCTTCCAGTAGCCAGAGACGCTGATCCGCACAGCGCCGCGCCATCTTGCGAGGCCTCCTCAGCAGGAAAGAACGCTGTGAGCTTCAGCGGGCTCTTTCCTCGCCTCCGGGTCATCATTAGGGGCACCGATTGATCAGGTACCGGTGGGTACAATTTCCGTAGCAATATGCTCAGGAACAAAGCTGTTAAGCCGCTATTAGGCCTGGGCTGCAGCAGAGCACAGGGTTTATGCGACCGCCGCCATGCACTGCAGGACACGCCCCCAACCGGGAGGTCTTCTAATGGCATCGTATCCCAAGTGAGAGAGTCCGAGTCATTAAAAGGGATAATGCCTTTTTTAGACCCCTAGGAATAAACGCATTATTTTCTGGCTTTGCCCATTCATCCTTCCTTACATCAATTTTATGTAAATTTGCATGAACAGGGAAAGTACAGAGTTTACTGTCTCCTAGGCCTCCAAAAAGCTCATCCTGGATGGACTTAGTCTGCTGAACTTCCTCAAAATTTAAGGTAGTACGGACAGACTTAATTAAGGATTCTATATCCGAATTAAACAAAAAAATTCAAAGAAGGATCTTCCTCTTCATGAGGATTTTCTACATATTCTTCTTCCAATTCTGGACATACACTTTCTTCAGAATCCGAAAAAGATACCATTTTAATCTTTTTTACAGCTGAGACATTAACAGTAGTAGTGGATGCCACAGGGGTAACAGGTGCAAAAGAAGCTAACGCTGAGTGTGTCTCTGAAGGAATGGTTTTAATTTCTTGCATATGTGTTGGAGAGTCATCTTTTACCACTGATGCAATGCATGCTTTACACAAGGGTTTAGAAGCCGATTCAGGAAACTCTTCAGAGGCCGCCACAAGAACAACGCTAGATCCCGCACACCTGCAGTGCTCCTGCGGCATTCTCCCTGCCTCCATGCTCCCGGAGTGGACATTCAGAGCGGACCGGACCCAAGGGAGAAAATATGACAGGGGGTGTGCTGTGCCAGCACCCAGGGTCTACAAGGCCCCAGTAAGGACCTCCAATTTCTTTGCAGGGGAAAAAAGTCCCCCGCACCTCTCAGCTCCTTCCCTGACAGGGACAGGAGAAAACACTGAGGTTAAATTCCCCACCCTTCCTCTCCACACCAGTGTTTTTTCCTGGCCCAATCAGGAGGAGGAGATAATCTCATGGGTGCTGTCGTGTAGGGAAAAAAAATTATTATTTATATATATATATATATATATATATATATACATACACATACACACATACACACACACATACATATATACAAATATATACATACATACATACACTTTTATACCCTCGGGAACCCTGCTGATCCCATTCAGCTTCTTCCGATCCCCCCCCCCAATGCTTCTGTCAGCTTCCAAAAAGAGCTCTTAAAGCAAGACCTCAGCCAGTCACTGGTTGCAGTGGTTACCCATCTCGGAAGTAGGTAGAAGACCGAAGCATAAGGGGAGCCATTAAGGTGAACCAGAGCTGTGTGGAAATAGTGTCCCCAGCATTCCCTGTAGTTGTTTCCCCATTTGTACATGTTTTGTATTAAAAGATGTGTTATACCTTTAATAAAATTTACCATGTGATTGTTACCCAGGAGCTATCAGTGACCAGCTGACCACAAGGGTGACCTATGGGCTCCCTGCTAATCTCCCCCATATAAGCCCTGGGTGGAGCTAGCTTCTCTCTCTCTCTCTGTGCTGAGGTCCAGTGCAGTCAAGCTGTCTCAGTGTGTGTGCCCTGAGCATTGGAGGAAAGTAAGCTAAACCTGCAATAATTAATTGTCAATCCCCAGTCAAGTCGTCTGTCTAGTCAACGTGGCCTGCACTAAAATACCCAGTCCAACTCCAAGTCCCAGCGAGCCTGCAAGGTCTCTGAGTCACTGTTCACCCACTTGGGTCCTAGATGCACTGTATAGACTAACTGTATAGCTACCGTTGTCCGTAACTTAGCTTCGGAGTCTTTATTGTCCCCGTGCGTAGTGCAGGATCCAGCAGTATACCTTAGGGTGGTTATAGGCTAAGCCATGCCCTGGCATCACGAATACAAGGGGTTAATGCCATCTGCCCTGCACCTCGCACCACAACACCACATGTACTCAATACCCTGTAATGGCAAAGTGGAAACAATGTTTAGAAAAGTCTGCAAGCAAAGGCACAATCCACTGGGGGAGAGAGTAAATTTTTTTTTTTTTTTTTTTTAAGGCTTGCGGATAGGTTCAGCTGGTCTTGTTCAGTGCACAATCAGCCCCGCAAGGCCACTCCTGTGTTGTCTTGACTGTGTGCGTAAGGTCATTGAGGGAGATTTATCAAGGGATTTAGAGGATTTTATTTGTTTACAAAAGGCACACATGCACCTAAGCAAATTTTTGTGCGACATTTGTGGGTAAGCACAAAAAAATAAATCCCAATCAGCCCTACCTAAGCATTTTTCATTTTTCACTTTGCAGTGTTTGGAAATTTATCAAGTGCGAAAGTCGCAGGTAAGCATAAAAAAAAAAAAAAAAAAATTTATAATATTACAGAATAGATAGATATGTCGCAAACACTGTTCAAAAAGTTGCAAGTGTAAGCAAGGTCAGACCTGGCTTACAAACTTGCCTTTGACAGCAACTGACTTTTGTGCAACTTTGCTCCCTGGCAACTTGCCCGCATCTATCACCCACTCGATAGGTATTGCAAAACTAAAACTCTCAGCATGCCCTTACAGTAAGGACATGCTGGGAGTTATATTTACAGTTCTAGTTATAAGCTTGCGAGCAGGTGGTAGATACCGTCAGGTGGCCAGGGAGAGGACATTAATTGCCCAACCTGAAATCAGCTGGCTAGAGGACGTCACACACTACGGGACAAACAGGGAGAGGAGCCCATGGAGCGAGTCTCAGGACCCAAACCACTGTTCATGCCATCACTGCTGATTGAGGTCCACAAGCGGTGAGAGGCAGTCTATACCTTCCCTCTCCATAGGTCCCCAGTATTCCCAGCTGACATACACTGTCAATTTCTATCTACAGACTTTGTCAAACGCTGCAGGTACATTGTTGGGACCTCATACAGCATTGAAGTGATACTCATTCTAACACCAACTAATATTGCTGCATCTATTGTTGTGTGTGTTTATCACCGATGCTAATTTGGCTTGTTATCCTATTTTCAGATTTTTGAGCTAGTGAGAGTCTATTACCATGAAGACAGAATATATAATAGATCACATTTGTAGTTCCTATTATTGTAACACAGCGTCATAGGGCCCTGTGACATTTGTGTTTTTGTAAACTGTTGTATCACTACATTGTCATTGTTTTTATAAATTGTTTTACTATATATTGAAATTTATATCACTGAGGGATCCGGGGGGGGTTTAACGGGGCAATTGCCCCCCAAGATTAGTTTCCCTGATCACTATTAAGGACATCCCTGTGTCCCAAAATATCTTTTTGGGACACAAGGATGCCCCCAGTAACTCTGTGGGCCAGCGTTACCTTTAAAAACACAGGTGACGCCGGAAGGTAGTGCACGCAGGGACGTCACTGACATTCCGTGCGTGCGCCCATAGGAACAGAGGAGCGGAGAATCGAGCAGGAGAACGCGTGCTGGCCAGCATGGTAAGTTACCAGCGGCACGTCCGCATTGGTGCTCCGACCACCGGTCCCGGGACCTACTTCTATGGCCTATAGGCCATAGCAGTAGATCGTAACCCTGGACCGGAGGAGTGGTGGACAGAGCACTGAGGCGGGGCAGTACACAGACATACAGCTTCCAGCCATACACTGTATATGGCTGGAGGCTGTATGTCTGTGGGGGGCCACGGCCAACCTAATGTGGGGAACAGTGAGAGTGTGTGAGTGTGTGAGTGTGTTGGGGGGGGGGGGGGGGTCTAGCTGATTTATTTCCAGATCTGATCCAGACATCCTCCATATACCTTTCTGAGGACTGATTTACCCAATTTTCTATACATTTTATTCCACTACAGTACTCCTTTAACCCTTTGTGTGTAAGGCTCTTTTCACACTAGTGATTTTACAGTTATTGAAGTTCCGTCGCATGTTCAGTCACGATTTTCGGCGAAACCCGGCCGTTACAAAACCCCTGACGGCTGAGACTAAATCGCATTGCAGCCTATGGGATTTTGCAACTGCCCGTTTGCACCCGTATATGCCCGTAATTCATTACGCACGTTACACAGTGACGGGACATCGTGGCGGAAAAATTACTGCATGCAGAATGAAGATAAGGTGTCATTTTTACCGAAAAGTGCACTGCGTAGAAAAAGAAGACCCCAAAAGCTAAAAAAAACGTGTGTTTCAACCAAATAAGTTTTTTGTTTTGCCGCAGATTAGGTTATATTACACGGTACAATTGGCGACGCAAAAAACAAGCCCTTATATGGGTCTGTAGGTGCAAAATTGAAAGCATTTAGTTTTTTCCTCCTCCCCCAAAAAATCACAAGTGCAAAAATGAAAATTGGCCTGGTCCTTAACTCCTTGGGGACGGAGCCCATTATAACCTTAATGACGGGAGCATTTTTTGCAATTCTGACCACTGTCACTTTAAGCATTAATAACTCTGGGATGCTTTTACTTTTCATTCTGATTCAGAGATTGCTTTTTCGTAACATATTCTACTTTATGTTAGTGGTAAATTATTGTCAATACTTGCATCATTTCTTGGTGAAAAATTCTAAAATTTGATAAAAAATTTAAAAATTTAGCATTTTTCTACCTTTGAAGCTCTCTGCTTGTAAGGAAAACAGACATTCCAAATAAATTATATATTGATTCACAAATACAATATGTCTACTTTATATTTTCATCATAAAGTTGACGTGTTTTTACTTTTGGAAAACATCAGTAAAGTATTCAAAATGACATTCAGTAAGTATGTTAACCCTTTAGGTGTTTCACAGAAATAGCAGCAAAGTGAAGGAGAAAATTCAAAATTTTCATTTTTTACACTCGCATGTTCTTGTAGACCCAGTTTTTGAATTTTTACAAGGGGTAAAAGGAGAAAAAGCCCCCAAAATTTGTAACCCATTTTTTCTTGAGTAAGGAAATACCTCATATGTGTACGTCAAGTGTTCGGCGGGTGCAGTAGAGGGCTCAGAAGGGTAGGAGCAACAATGGGATTTTGGAGAGTGAATTTTTCTGAAATGTTTTTTTGAGGGGCATGTCACATTTAGGAAGCCCCTATGATGCCAGAACAGCAAATAAAAACCCCACATGGCATACTATTTTGGAAACTACACCCCTCAAGGCACGTAACAAGGGGTCCAGTGAGCATTTACACCCCACAGTTGTCTGTGAGGGGTGTAGTTTCCAAATTGGGGTCACATGTGGGGGGGGGGGTCCGCTGTTCTGGCACCATGGGGGCTTTGTAAACACACACAGCCTTCAATTCCAGCCTAATTCTCTCTCAAAAAGCCCAATGGTGCCTTCTCTTCTGAGCATTGTAGTTCGCCCGCAGAGCACTTTACATCCACATATGGGGTGTTTATATACTCAGAAGAAATGGGGGTTACATTTTTTGGGGGGATTTTTTTCCTATTACCCCTTGTGAAAATGAAAAATTTGGGGCAACACCAGCATTTCGGGGGGGGGGGGGGGGGGGGGGGAACACATTTTTAATTTTCATGTCCAACTTTAACGAAAATGTGTCAAAGACCTGTGGGGTGTTAAGGCTCACTATACCCCATGTTACATTCTGTGATCGGTGTAGTTTCTAAAATGGGGTCACATGTGGGTGTTTTTTTTTTTTGTGTTTATGTCAGAACCGCTGTAACTATCAGCCACCCCTGTGCAAATCACCAATTTAGGCCTCTAATGTACATGGCGCTCTCACTTCTGAGCCATGTAATTCGTCACATAGCATTTTACGCCCACATATGGGGTATTTCCGTACTCAGAAGGAATAGAGTTCGAAATTTTGGGGGTCTTTTTCTCCTTTTACCTCTTGTGAAAATGAAAAGTATGGGGCAACACCAGTCTGTTAGTGTAAACTTTAAAAAAATTTTACACTAACTTGCTTGTGTAGCCCCCAACTTTACCTTTTCATAAGGGGTAAAAGGAGAAAATCCCCCAAAATTTTTAACGCAATTTCTCCTGAGTAAGGAAATACCCCATAAGTGGCCCTAAACTGTTGCCTTGAAATACGTCAGGGCCCTGAAGTGAGAGCACCATGCGCATTTGAGGCCTAAATAAGGAATTAGCAATAGGGGCAGACCTGGTTATAAGGATGGGGCTCGTCTCCACTAAAACCCTACAGCAGTGCTTCCCAAACAGGATGCCTCCAGCTGTTGCAAGACTCCCAGCCTGCCAGGACAGTCAATGGCTATCCGGCAATACTGGGAGTTGTGGTTTTTCAACAGCTGGGGGCGCCGTTTAGGAAACACTGCCGTATGAGACTTTTTAATTTTTATTGGGGGGGGGGGGGGAGGAAGACGTGTAAGGGGGTGTATACGTAGTGTTTTACTTTTTATTTTTTGTTAGTGTAGTGTTTTTAGGGTACATTCACACTGGCGGGGTTCACAGTAAGTTTTCCGCTGGGAAAATTTGCCGCAGCTCAAACTTGTAGGAGTTGTAGTTATGCAGCAACTAGGGAAGAACAGTTTGGAGACAGCTTAATAGACGTCTCCAAACTGAAGCCCTCCAGATGTGGCAAAACTACAACTCCAAGCATGCCCACACTGTCCAAGCATGCTGGGAGTTGTAGTTCTGCAATATCTGGCCCTTCATATGTTAAAGAACTACACCGCCCAGCATCCCTGACTGTCTGGCCATGCTGGGAATTGTACTTTTGCAACATCTGGAGGGCTACAGTTTGTACTGTACTACTTGCCACTTCAGATGTTGCAAAACTACAACTCCCAGCATGCCCAGACAGCCTTTGGCTGTGTGGGCATGCTGGGAGTTGTAGTCTTGCAGCTTTTAGAAGGCCACAGAGAAGATCACTTAGTGCGATCTTCACTGCAGCCTTCTCCGCCGCACTTTCCGGCCGCCGCTCCTCCTGCTGCCGCCGCTGCTTCGAGATGCCGCCTCCGCCGCGCCGGGTAAGCTGGGCCATGTTCCCCCCTCGCCAACCGTGTTCCCCCCCCCCCCCGCTTTGACCAGACTTCGATCGGTGGGCAGAGCGGGGAAAATGAACTCTAACCCCCCCGCCCCCTCCTACCATTGGTGGTCAGCCTGACCGATCAATGGCAGGGGATAGGAGAGGGTGGCAATACTGCCACCTCGCTCCTATCCTTTAGGATAGTCGGAGCTGTCTCTGTGAGCTCCGATCATTCTTATTTTCCGGGTGATCGGGTCACCAGATGATCGGCCCGGATCGTGGAAAATCATTGGTCTGAATTGACCTACGATTTGCTCTGATCGCCGACATGGGGGGGGGGGGGGGGTCTCAGGACCCTCCTAGGCATTGCCATGGGATGCCTGCTGATCGATATCAGAAGTCATCCCGGTCTGATCACCACCTGGCGAGCTGCGGTGATGGGAAATACGGAGAGCGTATGGATACGCCCTCCGTCCTTAAGTGAAGGGACACGAGGGCGTATGCATACGCCCTTCGTCCCCAAGGAGTTAAAGGTTACAGTTACAGATTTGTAAATTATTTATATATAAAAATCTTTAATCCTTTCAGTACTTGGCTGCTGTATACTACAGGGAAAAGTTGAGTTCTTTTCTTTCTGACCACAGTGCTCTCTTCTAACACCTCTGTCTGTGTCAGGTTTGCTATGGGGATTTTCTCCTACTCCTGACAGTTCCTATTAGTGCCGGCCCTCAGCTACAAGAATCAGCTGGGGGCCGGCAGGTATGGCGCGGGCTCAAGTCGGGAGGCCGCACCATACCTGCTTAATGGCACATGGACGTGTATACACGTCCATTGTAACTAAGGAGTTATGGACCAAGCCCATTTTGGCCTTTAAAGGGTTACTCCGGTGGAAATTTTTTGTTTTTTTTCTTCAAATCAACTGGTGCCAGAAAGTTAAACAGATTTGTAAATTACTGTCAGGAACGGTCCAGAGCAGGATAGCTCTGGACAGTTCCTGACATGGACAGAGGTGTCAGCAGAGAGTACTGTGGTCACCGCGGGCAGCTATTAACCCTTTAGATCGTGGCATCTAAAAAGGTACCTTTAACTGCTCCTGGTGGTCCAGTGGGGTGTATAGCCCCCCTGCAGCATGGTTGCAGGGGGAGGGGGGGGGGCAATCCACTGTGGAGGTAACAGGAGGGCTTACCTCACGTCCTGTGCTGGCTGCGGCTCTGATAACGATTTATCAATCGAGCACAGAGCACACAGATCAATGTGATCTTATTGAACCCCATTGATCTGTATGAGGAATCTGTATGGGGGGGAAAAAAATAAACACATTAGCTCCTTCTTTATTAAAAGTTCAAGTCACCCCAATTTTCCCAAATTCCATATAAAAAAAAAAATATAAACATAAAAATATATGTGGGATCACCGTGTGCGTAAATGTCAGAACTATAAAAATATAAAAAGGTTAATTAAACCACAAGGTCAATGGCATACACTTAAATGTAATTTTGGATTTTTGAATTTTCTTTATTTTTTTGTATAGAAAGTGACCAAAAATATGCAAGATAGAGAAACAGCAATGCTTCAGCTCACCCCAGGTGCGCACGGACAGAGCGCGGACCTCGCCCAATTGAACAGCAGAAGAAAGAGGAGTCCAGCGTCCAGAAACTCGGAGGAAAATATTTATTCACCAGATGGTCATACAGGAACACAGGGTACAGTGACGCGTTTCGGCTTTACAACAAAGCCTTAGTCATACACAAATTGTACTACAAAAAAAACGGGTTTTATACATGTGGGTGGGC
Source organism: Hyla sarda (assembly GCF_029499605.1). Lineage (NCBI taxonomy): Eukaryota > Metazoa > Chordata > Amphibia > Anura > Hylidae > Hyla > Hyla sarda. The sequence continues at coordinate 71,446,857 of NC_079197.1, read as the reverse complement.
GGATATGACGTAACGGCACACCTGTACTAACAGGTGGACGTGACGTCAAGGCCACACCTACACAAGATGGTATAACCACCCACATGTAGAAACCAATGGCAACCGCCACTGCAAGACATGCAAAGCATAAACCAAAAGAATTTTTTATCTAAGATTTATCAAATATGGACGCTTTTACATGAAAACAGTATTAAAATATTTTATAATATATTAACATACATAAATATGACAATTTCTTTATTACAAAAATATCTTAAATATAAAAGAGAAGAAAGATATCAACATCATTTGTAAGATACAGAAATCTATTTCTCATAGTAATAAAAGAAAAACCGCATATCCATGAAGCATTCACACTCATGGTTTATATAAATGAGTGTGTTGCGGAATTATGCTATCGCACTACAAAAATGGAACAGCTAGAACCATGATAGTCATTGAAGAATAAACAGATAAGAAGGGGGGAAAAGAGGGGGGTGGGAAAAAAAAGGGGAGGGGGGGAACAGGGGGGGAGGGGAAGGGAGAAGGAGGGAAAGGTTAATGTGGGAAGGGGCAGTGACCCAGAGAAGAGGAAAGAAAAAGGAAAAAGAAAACTCAAAAATACTCAAAAAAGTAATGAACTCAAAAAATGCAGAAAAAAATGAAAAAATTATATCAGTAATGTAGGATCGTGTCCATTCTTTTATTCAAACCTTGAGGATATCTAGTCCCCAGCTTCAGGATCCAAAAGATCTCACGGTCTAGGATCTTATGTTTTAGATTACCTCCTCTAATTGGAACCGTGACCCTTTCAATCCCCTGAAGCCGGAGGCCAGAGGTATCCCCAGCATGCGCCTCCGCGCAGTGCTTGGATACCATTGAGACGTTCCTAGATAGGAAATGTGGTACATCGGAAATATGTTTCCGAATCCTCATTTTCAGAGAACTTGTAGTGCAGCCTACGTATTGTACCTGACAGCTAATGCATGTGAACAGGTATACGACACCAGTAGTGTTACAGTTAACATACTGCTTGATTGGAAAACTAGTATGGTTAACTGCAGACACAAATGTAGTAGAATTAAAAATATAGCTGCAACAAATGCACCTTTTAGCCCCACACTTGAATGATCCAATGTATGTCAGCCAAGTGGGTTTAATCGAGGCCTTATCCTGGAACAGGCTAGGAGAGAGACGTTGGCCAATAGTGGGTGCTTTCTTAGACACACATCTATGGCCCCCTATCAAAGCCTGTTTAAAATCTGGATCACTACTTAAGATCGGCATATACTTATTGATGACCTTCTTAATTTTGTGAAACTCTATGCTATACTGGGTAGAAAACACTACTGGTGAATTATTTCTGTTATCAAACTTAATGTTTCTATTTTGACTATAGCTATGAATGACATTTCTATCATCACCATTATGTGTTTCACCGTGCATATCAGAAGTGATACCCATCAAAGACTTGCGATCTTTACCATTGGCAACCGCAAGGGCTTTATCAATGGTCCACTGTGGATAATTCCTTGCTCTAAGGCGGTTGCCTATGGAAACTGCCTCCGCACTAAAATCAGCGTCTCGGGTACAATTACGCCGAGCTCTAATGAGCTCACCGGTTGGGAGGTTCTCTATAACGTGTCTGGGGTGACAGGAATCGGCATGCAGGATGGAATTCACTGCAGTATGTTTCCTATAGGTAGATGTTATAACCTGGCCGACTTCTCTGTCACCCCACAGACGCAAATCCAGAAAATTGATCACCTCTGTCTCCACAGTTACAGTGAATTTTAAATTCAACTCATTCTGATTGAGGTATTCCGAAAATCCCTGTATGGCCGCTACATCGGACCTCCAAATAAAGAGGAGATCGTCAATGTAGCGGCCATACCACACCAAAGCGTGACTGTGGGGATTATTGGGGGCGAAGAGAATCCCCCTCTCCCACCAACACATGTAGATGTTGGCGAGAGAGGGGGAGAACTTCGCCCCCATCGAGGCACCGGTGGTCTGCAGGAAAAACACGCCATTGAACATAAAAAAATTATGCTTTAACAAATAATCTACTACCAATAGCATGTATTCCCGGAGACCACCGGGGTATCGAGAATAGGTTTCCAGAAACCAGGATAAGGCTAATGAAGCAAGATGATGTGGTATGACAGAGTACAGTGAGGTGACATCAGCTGTCACCCACTGATACTCCTCATGCCATTGTATCGAGTCCAGCATTTCTAACACATGTTTAGTGTCTCTTATGTAACCTGGGATAGTAGGAATGAGTGGCTGTAGAAGTGAGTCGATCCACTCGCACAACCGTTCATTGAGAGAAGATATCCCCGCCACAATTGGCCTAAGTGGAGGGGGAAATACCCCCTTGTGCACCTTGGGCAGCGAATGGAATATAGGTATAACAGGGTTATCAATAATTAAATATTTAGCAATACTTTCTGTAATATATCCATTCGCTGCACCAAGATGCACAAGGGACTCTAGGATCTTCTTGAATTTCGGAGTCGGGTCACTTGGAAGGGGTCTGTATGTATCTAGATCATTTAGCATTTCCATATTTAACTTGCTATAGAGTCCCCTATCCAATATGACCACCGCTCCTCCTTTGTCTGCTTGTCTTATGACTATGCTGTCCATGTTTTCCAATTCTTTGAGAGCATTTCTTTGTTTGAATGATAAATTATATTTAACAGAATGGTTTTGCATGGACAGCATAGTCAAATCTGACTCCACAGCATCTTGAAAATTATCTAGTGCTGGGGTACGGGACATGATGGGATAAAAGTCCCTATTGGAAGTGACAAAGTCAGGGATGTCAGTTGAAAAACTGGTATCACATTGATCCTGTAAATTGGACGCCAGGGCAAGTTCAGAAAAACTAAAACTGGCCGTGGAGCTCAATGGGGATACATGCGAGAACCCAGAGACTTGAGATGAATGCAAAGAGATATTTATATTGGACACATCCGATACAACAGCATCACTAGAAAAAGTATTAGTAACGTCAGATGCAGTATTTTTCTCAATATTAACAAAATGTTTACGCAAAGTGATATTACGGACAAAACGGTTTAAATCAAGTAAAGTCCGGAATAAATCAAATCTACATGTGGGGGCAAAAGAAAGTCCACGGGACAAAACTTCCAGTTGTGTGTGAGAAAGAATGGTGGCAGATAAATTAAATATGGGAATAGAAGTCTTTACCTCTTCTGATTGTGCTTCATTAGCCTGGTTTGAACGATGTTTTCTGCCGGCACGGCGTTTTTTGACGCCTTATTCTGAATCTTCATCCTATGCGGTGTCGGCAGAGGCGAGGAAGAAGCATTTGGGGTCACAGTCCCAGTATGGGATCCCAGATCACTGGTGTCATCCATTCCACTTGATTCAACAGACGAAAAGCTGACTCTCAAGTCCTTTTTGTTTTGTGATTTATTATGTTTCTTATATGAATTTTTCTTCCCTTGTTTCTTCAGGATGGACCTGGGAGTGATGTTATTCCCAGTGTTGGGCCAGATGAAAACGGAGTTGGTTTTATAGTCCTCCAAATCTCGCAGGAATTTTCTTTGTTTTACATCTGCAATTGAAGATTCCACTTTCTTTATCTGTTCTGTAATTTTAGTGTTATATTCCACATAAATAGGGTTCTGTTCATGCTGTTCCAAGGAGGATTTAATAGTGGAGATTTTATCATTCACCTCTGCAAGTGCTTTTTCTTCGTACTGTATTATCAGTTTGATAAACTTCAAAGACGAATCAGCTAGCAGAAGTTCCCACTCTTGCTTAAACTGCTGGCAAAAGATGGTAGTGGGGAACTTTTTAATTCTTAGTCCCCTGGGAATCATTGTTTGATCCACATAATTTTTTAACGTGGTCATATCCCACCAAATTTTGGTTTCAGACAGCATAGCTTCCTCCAATTCTCGGAGTGCGATATTAAGATCAAGTGTTTCCTGAGTGTCCATACTGGTGGCATTGAAAATGCAGTGCATGCGTTCCTCTCGAGTTAAATTCCCGTTTTGAAAGGCTTCACCTCCACCCGTGGCCATATTGAACAATGCAAGTCCAGTGCCGTGTATCACCGGGGGATAGGTAAATCAAGCTTCGGGAGCTGGGGGAGCGCGAGGCTGGTCCACACAGGTAAGATAGAGAAACAGCAATGCTTCAGCTCACCCCAGGTGCGCACGGACAGAGCGCGGACCTCGCCCAATTGAACAGCAGAAGAAAGAGGAGTCCAGCGTCCAAATGTATATAAAAGTGATCAAAAAGTCCGAACAAAACCATGGTACCGATAAAAACTGCCTGGATTCAATTCCAGGCAGTGGAAGAGAGGTGGTTGAGGTAAATATAAAAGCAAGTACACTAAGCGATTGCTGAGCTAGAGATTGTGTGTCTGTATACAAAAGTGTGAAGTATACAAGTGAGTGAGTATAAAAGCGAGTGAGTATAAAAGTGAGGGGGACTTGAAATTAAGGGACTTTAAATTCAGGAAGCTTAAATAGAAATATTCGATTTTTCTTTCTTTTCTGTTAATTTTTGCTATCCCCAAATCTAGTATGACCTTCATGCCGGAAAAGGCAGTCCAGTGTGCATCTTGCACAATGTATGCAATCCTTGAACAGCAGTTTGAGGGTGCATATTGTTGTGCGATAGTGTTGAGCGGCATAGGCCATATTCGAATTCGCGAATATATGGACGAATATTCGTCATATTCGCGAATATTCGCATATTCGTAATAGTCTCGTTTTATTTTCGCATATGCGAATATTCGCGCATGCGAAAATTAACATGTGAAAATTTGTATATTCAAAAATTAACATATGCGAAAATTAGCATATGCAAATTTTCGCATATGCGAAAATTCGCACACCAGTCTCACAGTAGTATTAGAGCCTTCTTACACCACATAAGCTGGAAGCAGAGAGGGATGATCACTGTGATGTGTACTGTGAAAAAAAAAAAAAAATAATAACTAATATTCGTAATTACGAATATATAGCGCTATATTCGCGAATATGCGATATTAGCGAATAAAATTCGAATTGCGAATATTCGCGAGCAACACTATTGTGCGAGATGTGTGCGAATTGTTCATTTGGAAGCCCAGATCCTGGATCTAGTGGAACTGGCAACACTGAGATGCATTGACAACCCAGAGATGAGTCTCCTGCTCACTGAGCAGGTACTCTCTAGGGTAGAGGTGGGGGAAGATAGTGGGACGGAGGTGTAGGACAGTCAGGCAGTTAGCTAGGTTACAGTTAGAAAACGGGGTAGAGGGAAAAGTGTAAGGGAGACTAGTCCTGAACTGGCACACCTCAACAAGTTTGCCCGGTTGGCAGATGAGGGGGATGCCATTTCAGAGCTAGCGGTACTGCAGCAGGACTCTGCCTCTAACCGCCAGGGGGGTGTCTGCTCCAGTAAGGAGGGAGGGAGGAGTGCAGGGAATGCCAGACAGGTACTGGTAGTGGGGGACTCAGTTATTAGGGGGACAGACAGGGCACCGAACAGTGTGCTGTCTTCCTGGCGCTCGAGTTTGGCACATCGCGGATCGGGTTGACCGGTTGCTGGGTGGGGCTGGAGAAGACCTAGTAGTCATGGTACATATTGGCACCAATGACAAAGTAAGAGGTAGGTGGAGTGTCCTTAAAAATTATTTCAGGGACTTAGGCTGCAAGCTTAAGGCAAGGTAGTATACTAATTCCAAGGTAGTATTTTCTGAAATATTATTACCTGTACCACGAGCCACACCAGAGGGGCAGCGGGAGATTAGAGAGGTAAACAAGTGGCTCAGAAGCTGGTGTAGGAAGGAGGGGTTTGGGTTCATGGAGAACTGGGCCAACTTCGCTGTCGGTTACCGGCTCTACTGTAGGGACGGGCTGCACCTCAATGGGGAGGGTGCAGCTGTGCTTGGGGAGAAAATGGCTAGAAGGGTGGAGGAGTGTTTAAACTAGGGACTGGGGGGGGGGGGGGAGCAGATAGTGTAGATAGAGGGGGGTCTTAATAATGTACTTGGGGTGGAGTGGAGGGAGGGGTTAGAATAGTTAATAGGGATAGGCATCATAGAAAAAAAACAAAAAAAAAAAAAACACACACCATTGAAGTGCATGTTGACCAATGCCAGAAGTCTGTCCAATAAAACCAACAAACTGGAGTTGAACAGTTCTGAGGAGGATGACGACAGTCGGTATAACAGACTTGGTTGGACGATAGCTTTGACTGGGCGGTCAACATACAGGGTTATAGTCTATTCAGGAAGGTTCGGACAAAACGGAAAGGGGGAGGAGTCTGTATTTATGTAAAGTCCAATTTGAAGGCCGCACTGCTGGAGGATATTTGGGAGGGAAACGATAATGTGGGGTCATTATGTGTAGAAATATATGGAGATAAAAATAAAAAATTCTGATAGGGGTTTGCTATAAGCCACCAAACATAATGGAAGAGCCAGAAGATCAATTATCGAGGCAATTAAACAAGGCAATAAATGAGGTGATAATAATGGGGGACTATAACTATACTGATATAAACTGGGAGACTGAGACCTGTGAATCTCATAAAGGAAACAGGTTTCTGACTATAGCTAAAGACAATTATCTGTCCCAAATGGTGCAGGGCCCTACCAGAGGGGGTGCACTACTAGACTTAATATTAACCAACGTACCTGACAGAGTAATTAATGTGCAAGTAGATGGACACCTAGGAAATAGTGATCATAATATAATACATTATAACTTGTTCTTCAACAAGGGAATCTCTCGAGGGGCCACAAAAACAATGAACTTTAGGAAGGCAAAGTTCGATCAACTCAGAGAAGCCCGTAACAATATAAAATGGGATAATGTCCTCAAAAAGAACAATACTGACACTAAATGGGAGACTTTTAAAAATATCTTAAAATTTTCACTGTAAGATGTATATACCTTATGGGAATAAAGGTCAGAAATTAAAGAATACCAATATGGATGAATAAAAATGTTAAGGGGGCAATAAATGACAAAAATAAAGCATTTAAATTACTAAAACAGGACAGCGGTGAAGCATTAAAAAAAAGATTTATAGAGAAAAATTTAAAATATGTAAAAAACAGAAAAACCGACAGAAAGACTCCTTGCCAAAGAGTAAAACTAACCCCAATATGTTCTTTAACTATATAAATAGCAAAAAGGTCAAAAATGAAAGTGTTGGCCATTAAAAAAATTATAAGGAAGAAATTATAAACGGGGATCAGGAAAAAGCAAATGTATTAAACAAATTCTTCTCCACTGTATTCACTGAGGAAAATGAAATGCCAGGTGAAATACAGTGTGATAAGGTAAACTCCCCAGTACAGGTCACCTGTCTAACCCAGGAAGAAGTACAGTGCCGCCTACAAAAAATCAAAATAGACAAATCACCAGGTCCAGATGGCATTCACCCCCCGTGTTCTAAAGGAATTAAGTAATGTAATAGACAGACCCCTATTTTTAATATTCAGGGACTCTATAGTGACAGGGACTGTTCCCCAGGACTGGCGCATTGCAAATGCGGTGCCAATATTTAAGAAGGGGTCAAAAGGTGACACTGGGAATCATAGACCTGTTCGTTTAACCTCGGCTGTATGTAAATTGAGGGTTTCCTAAGAGATGCTATTTTGGAATATCTTGATAAAAATAAATGTTTGACCCCCATATCAGCATGGATTTATGAAGGATCAATCCTGTCAAACTAACCTGATCAGCTTTTAATGAGGAGGTGATCTCCATACTGGACCAGGGGCAATCGCTGGATGTCGTTTACCTGGATTTTTCAAAAGCATTTGATACGGTTCCACATAAAAAGGTTGGTGCATAAAATGAGAAGGTTTGGGCTGGGGGAGAATGTGTGTAAGTGAATAAGTAACTGGCTCAATGAAAGGAAACAGAGGGTGGTTATTAATGGTACTTATTCTGATTGGGTGACTGTTACTAGTGGGGTACCACAGGGGTCCGTCTTGGGTCCTGTCCTCTTTAATATATTCATTAATGACCTTGCAGAGGGGTTGAATAGTAAAGTAGCAATCTTTGCAAATGACAATAAACTCTGTAAAGCGGTAAACACTATAGAGGACAGTGCACTGTTACAAATGGATCTGGATAGGTTGGAGGTTTGGGCTGGGAAGTGGCAGATGAGGTTCAACACTGATAAGTATAAGGTAATGCACATGGGGAGGAAAAATCTGGGCTAGGATTATGTATTAAATGGGAGAACACTTGGGAAGACTGACAGGGAAAAGGACTTCGGAGTCTTAGTTAACAGTAAATTTAGCTGTAGTGACCAGTGTCGGGCAGCTGCTGCCAAGGCTAATAAAATCATGGGGTGCATCAATAGGTGCATAGATGCCCACGACAAGGAAATAATTCTACCGCTGTACAAATCACTAGTCAGACCACACGTAGAATACTGTATACAGTACTGGGCACCAGTCCATAAAAGGGACACTGCGGAGTTGGAAAGGGTGCAGAGACGCGCGACTAAACTAATATGGGGCATGGAACATCTTAGCTATGAGGAGCGATTAAAGGAGTTACAATTGTTTAGTCTTGAGAAGAGACGTTTAAGGGGGGATATGATAAACGTATATAAGTATATTAATGGCCCATACAAAAAATATGGAGAAAAACTGTTCCAGGTTAAACCCCCCCAAAGGACGAGGGGGCACTCCCTCCGTCTGGAGAAGAAAAATTTTAGTCTCAAGGGGCGACACGCCTTCTTTACCGTGAGGACTGTGAATTTATGGAACAGTCTACCTCAGGAACTGGTCACAGCAGGAACAATTAACAGCTTTAAAACAGGATTAGATACATTCCTGGAACAAAATAACATTAATGCTTATGAAGAAATATAAAATCTCATCCCCTTCCCCAATATCGCGCCACACCCCTACCCCTTAATTCCCTGGTTGAACTTGATGGACATATGTCTTTTTTCGACCGTACTGACTATGTAACTATGTTACTATGTACAAGAAAGATATAGTGGAGCCGGAGAGGGTTCAAAGATGGGCAACCAGAGTAATACGGGGAATGGGAAGACTACAGTACCCAGAAAGATTAGCAGAATTAGGGATATTTAGTTTAGAAAAAAGAAGGCTTAGGGGAGAGCCAATAACCATGTATAAATATATCAGGGGACAGTAAAGAGATCTCTCCCATGATCTATTTATACCCAGGACTGTATCTATAACAAGGGGGCATCCTCTACGTCTAGAGGAAAGAAGGTTTCTACACCAGCACAGACGGGGATGCTTTACTGTAAGAGCAGTGAGACTGTGGAATTCTCTCCCTAAGGAGGTGGTCATGGTGAACTCTGTAATAGAGTTCAAAAAGGGTCTGGATGCATTTTTGAGGTGTAATAACATTATTGGTTATGTATACTAGATTTTTAGGGACAGAAGGTTGATCCAGGGATTTATTCTGACTAGTGTTGCTCACGAATATTTGAAGCCAATATCGTATATTCGCGAATATTACAAATTTTGCGCAAAACTGTTTTAAAAACTGAGCACATTGTAGGGATCTCCGACTGATAAATGCAATGCTTGTATCATTAAAGACCCAGGGATGAAACTGAGGTGAAAGGTTTATGCATGCGAATATTCGCATTGTGAATATTCGCAATGTGAATATTCTTTGAAATTCCGCCCTACTTATGCCTGTGAGCCAATGAGAGTTCTGCAAGCACAGTTGTCAGAGCTTAGCAACATCCCTATCACTCCCCACCAGCATTCCTTTGCAGACTCACATGGTGGTTTAGAGAGGAGAGTGTTTCTGTGCTTTTGCTTGCGTCCTTTGTGCCTTGTATCCTTTGACAACCAATTGCTTTTTTTTAAAGTAGAAGAGAACCCAATTGTTTTTTTAATAACAGAAGAAGCACAACTGATAACAGTGATAACTCTCCGAGTACAGATAATGTATAGATGTGACCTGCAGTCCTATCTAATACCACAGATAACACAGTGCTCCAAAGTGAGAGCGCCATGCGCATTTGAGGACTAAATTAGGGAATTGCATAGGAGTGGACATAGGGGTATTATACGCTAGTGATTCCCAAACAGGGTGCCTCCAGCTGTTGCTAAACTCCCAGCATGCCTGGACAGTCAATGGCTGTCCGGTAACACTGGGGAGTTGTTTTGCAACAGCTGGAGGCTCCATTTAGGAAACAGTGCCGTACCAGACGTTATTCATTTTTATTGGGGGAGGGGAGGGGGGCTGTGTAGGGGTATGTGTATATGTAGTGTTTTTTTACTTTTTATTTTGTGTTCGTGTAGTGTAATGTAGTGTTTTTAGGGTACAGTCACATGGGCGGGGGTTCACAGTAGTTTCCCGCTGAGAATTTGAGCTACAGCGCAAAATTAGCTTCAGCTATAAACACACTGTAAGCCCCTGCCCATGTGAATGTACCCTGTACATTCACATTGGGGGAGAGGGAGGATGCAGCGAGTTGTAGTTTTGCAACAGCTGGAGGCACAATGGTTGCGAAACACAGAGTTTGTTACCCAACTCAGTGTTTCACAACCAGTGTGCCTCAGGCTGTTGCAAAACTACAACTCCCAGCAGGCATGGTCTGTCAGTGCATGCTGGGAGTTGTAGTTGTGCAACAGCTGGAGACACACTGTTTGGGAAACACTGCTATCTGTTCTTATATCATAACTTTTAAACTAGTCTAAAATGCAGTTAAATATAATGAAATAACAGTGGTGAAATTACTTACACAATGGCGTTTTTCCCCCCAATTTTGCGCCACAATTTTTTTCTGGGTTTGCCGTAAATTTGGTGAAATGATTCGTGTCATTCCTAAGTACAGTTGGTGGCGCAAAAAATAAGCCCCATATGAGTCTGTAGGTGCAAAATTGAAAGTTATGATTTTGAGACGATGAGGAAAAGTGAAAAAAGTGGTTAAGGAGAGCTAGTATTGTATATAAATAAAACATATTATACAGATGGCAGAGGTAAGTAGTGATGCTATACATCACTCCTCATCTCCTTACACTCTGAACCAGAAAGACCTGTGAACCTGTGCATCCAAAAAGACAACACAGAAAAACATTGATAAATCTCCCTTGATGAGCAATAAAGTGAGGCTGTGTTCACAGGTAGCGGTAAATTTGTAATACTACAACCAATTACCGCATGGATTTTTTTTTGTGATTTACATAATTGCATATTTATGATAAAATGAGCAATTTTTTACCACAATTTTGGCCATTCACTGCAAGCACGCACACAGTAGTAAGATTTAGTACTACTTATTTGCGATGCCTATTACAAAATTATTTTGTTGTGTAGACACAGACAATGCATCAGTCAAAATCTAAATATTATATTGCGGCCAGGTATATGAACTTTTAGATTCTAGTGAACATGAATTGAGAGCATGAATGAGATCATACTGGAAAATGAATGCAATGGTCACTACTTAAAATTACTACAACTTCCAATTGAGAAAGACATCCTGCTAGCGAAGATTATGTTCGACCTATATATTAAGAAGTTTAGTCCCATTTTATTTTTATTTTTTAGTTACAGTTAGCATATCCCCCCCCCCCCACTATTGAATTTTTAATTCACCTTCCCTAAATTTCTTTTCGTATTAATTCTTAAATGTCTCACTGTTTTCATGCTTTAATTTGCTGCCATCTACAGAACAACATAGGCAAATTACATATGGATAGTATACACCTATATCTGCAGCTACCAGATGTTACAAAGTAGTAAAAATAAATAAATAAATAAAAAAAAAAAAAAAAAAGGGACTCTTACCATATATTTAAAAGTGGCTGGTTTTCTTTTAGAAATGCAGTATTTGCGTTTTTGACCTCAACAGCGAGTAGAGAGGAGCGAATCGAAGCTGATGAACCAGAATTCGTTCCGAATTTCAGTAAATACTCGATTTACAACGAACGCGAACATTGCCGCGATTCTATTGTGCAAATCGCTTCATTAAACTCGATTTACTGCAATGCAGGCTCCAGGGCATTTAAAATGGCAGATCCACATGTCAGTACATGGGGCTAGGAATGCTGGGAAGGCAAGGCAGGAAGGGAAGTAGGCAGGATGACAATGAATCCCATGCAGAATGCAGTCCATCAGCAGCCAGTAACCCCTGTGATGTCACAGCCCTATATAAAATCGGCAGCCATAATTCCGGCTCCTCACTTCATTGCAATACAATGCAGAAGGATCAGCGGAGTCCAGCAGCCATTAACATCCTCCTCGTCACATCAGCGTTCTCGTGAATGGAGAGCATTGTTTTTTTCAATGAAAAGTATTTTAACTGAAGCTGCAGGCATTAACCTCCTAGTCACTTTCTTCGGCATAGTATTACAGAGAGGAGCACATAGCTGTGTGTTGCCTCATACATTTCAACAAGCTGCCTCAACTTCATAAACCTTAGCAGAGGAGGCAGGAATAATTTTTCTGCACAATTCAGTGTCTTTGTTCCACAAAAAATCATCTGCTGGTTATGCTAGTCTTTATACAGCAGTCCATTCCTAATATTCTGACAGTGCAATTGTGTTTAGTACGCAGCTTTTTTTTGCTGCAACACTGTTGTATACTGCTGGTGTTTTATAAAAATAAGTTTTTTTTAAGGGTACTGTAGCGCATTTTTCTTCCCTTAGTGCATACAGCATACGTACATTTAAGTATTGTACCTGTTAATCTGTCAAGGGCCTAGATACTGTGAAAGTCCAGGCAAAAGTGCACACCTGCTGCTGTTCTAAACACATACTGTTTTAAGCGTAGTCAAGCATATTGTACTCCCCTATATACGCACTAAGTATGTCAGGCAGAGAAGTGCCAAGACGTGCACAGAGGAGTGGCAGAGGCCTAAATCCTCCAGGCAGAGGTGGCAGCAGACTAGGAGGCGAGTAGCAACAGAAGTCAAAACGAGAGGCCTGAGCTCCCGTTATCAGCTAGCGGTCGTGTCTTTACCAGCAACCCATCTGCTATCGTCGATTGGTTAACACCGTTATTCACTTAATCACAAGTGACATCCCTAGTCAACAGTCAGTGGGTTCCTCAGACACAACCCTCAGTTGGCATGGCCCAGGAGCAGTACCTGTCCTTCCATTGCCTCTGTTCTATGCTGTTCCCTCCCCTACAGAAGTTTCTTATGCTGTGGGTTCAGCTCCACTATTCACTGAGGACGATCTAATAGAGGTCAGCAGCTACTGCCCAGCCAAGAAGTGGAGGAGACATCCACCACTTCCTCCACTAGGTGGGCAAGTAGTGATGAGGAGAGTGATGTGGGAGGCGGTGTCGCCAGGGTTCAGAGTCCTGAAGCAGACACTGCTGAGGAACCTGAGGAGGACATCAGTGAAGTGCCGACACTTGTTGATGAGCTGGGTGTAGAAGGGGCTTCATAATCATCAGGATAAGAGAGTAGCAGGTTGCCCGTGAGGCAGCAGCTGAGCCAGCAAGGTGGTAGCATGGTTGGCAGTCAGCATAGAGGCAGAAGTGGAAATTCTGGAGCAAAACGTGCCTGGGGGAAACCACCTGCTTCGTGGCAGCCTACCTTCCCGGGAGGTAGTGGAACAGGGGTTCCTGGAGACGGAGGCAGTAGCAGTCAATTACTGCGGACTGTTTGTGGGAAAAATCAGCTATTCTGCGGTGTGACAGTTTTTCATCAAGCATCTGGAGGAGGTTCACATAGCCACATGCAAGATAGGTCAGCAGAAGGTGAAGAGTGGTCAGGGTCCCAATGTTGGCACCACGGCCCTGCGTCAACACATGCTTCACCACCATAAAGCGGCCTGGGAGAACCGTGGCTCCGATGTAGTGGTCCAGCCTGCTGCATCCCCCAGTGGCATTCCGCTCCCTCTTTCTGCCAGCCAAGGATCCACCACCTCAGCCAAAGGGGGCTGTGTGTCATACCCTCCTTCTGTCGCTCCAGATGCTCCTACTCCTCCCACTTTTAGTCAGCCATTCCGCCAACGGCGAAGCCATGTCCAAGAGACAACAGTATGCGCCCACTCATCCAACGGCACCGAAACTGAACATGCTCCTGTCCAAGTTGCTGGTGCTGCAGTCCCTCCCTTTTCAAGTGGTGGACTCTGCACCTTTCAGAGAATTGATGGCTTGTGCCGAGCAGAGGTGGAGAGACCCAAGCAGTCATTTCTTTGTGAAGAAGGCAGTACCAGCCCTGCATAAGTTTGTACAAGAGAAGGTGGGCCAGTCCTTGAGCCTGTCTGTGTTCAAAAAGTGCACGTCAGCGCCGACGTGTGGAGCTGTAACTACGGGCAGGGACAATACTTGTCTTTTATGGCCCACTGGGTAAATGTGGTTCCTGCACAGCCACAACAGCAACTATGACAGGTCACACGCTTCGTCCTCCACGCTCTCAGGCAGTTGGTCCTGTTACAGTGTGCGACTCCGCCTCCTCATCCTCTGTGTCCTCGGCCTCCACTGCACGTCCAAATTTTGGTGGCACTTAATCGTACCATGTGTGTAGGGCACGGTGGTGTCAAGCTTTTCTTCACATGGTTTGCCTTGGCGAACGGAGTCACACAGGGGAGGAACTGCTAAAGTTCATTCGTAAAGAAATCAGAGTATGGCTTACTCCACGAAATCTGGAAATGGGAACCATGGTGACCGACAACCTGAAGAACATGGGTTTACATGGTTTTAGCCAGCATGGGTTTACTAAGGATAGAAGTTGTCAAACCAATCTAATTTGCTTTTATGAAGAGGTGAGTAGAAGCCTTGACAGAGGAATGGCTGTGGATATAGTGTTTCTGGATTTTGCTAAAGCATTTGATACTGTCCCTCATAGACGTCTGACAGGTAAGTTAAGGTCTTTGGGTTTGGAAATTTTAGTTTGTAACTGGATTGAACACTGGCTCATGGATCGTACCCAGAGAGTGGTGGTCAATGATTCGTACTCTGATTGGTCCCCGGTTATTAGTGGTGTACCCCAAGGTTCAGTACTGGGACCGCTGTTTAATTTATTTATCAATGATATAGAGGATGGTATTAACAGCTCTGTTTCTATCTTTGCAGATGACACCAAGCTTTGTAGCACAGTACAGTCTATAGAGGATGTGCATAAGTTACAAGATGACTTGGATAGACTAAGTGTCTGGGCATCCACTTGGCAAATGAGGTTCAATGTGGATAAATGTAAAGTTATGCATCTGGGTACTAATAACCTGCATGCATCGTATGTCTTAGGGGGGATTAAACTGGCAGAGTCACTGGTAGAGAAGGATCTGGGTGTACTTGTAGATCACAGACTACAGAATAGCATGCAATGTCAGGCTGCTGCTTCCAAAGCCGGCAGGATATTGTCATGTATCAAAAGAGGCATGGACTCAAGGGACAGGGACATAATACTCCCCCTTTATAAAGCATTGGTACGGCCTCACCTGGAATATGCTGTTCAGTTTTGGTCACCTGTCCATAAAAGGGACACTGCGGAGTTTGAAAGGGTGCAGAGACGCGCGACTAAACTAATATGGGGCATGGAACATCTTAGCTATGAGGAGCGATTAAAGGAGTTACAATTGTTTAGTCTTGAGAAGAGACGTTTAAGGGGGGATATGATAAACGTATATAAGTATATTAATGGCCCATACAAAAAATATGGAGAAAAACTGTTCCAGGTTAAACCCCCCCAAAGGACGAGGGGGCACTCCCTCCGTCTGGAGAAAAAAAAGTTTAGTCTCAAGGGGCGACACGCCTTCTTTACCGTGAAGACTGTGAATTTATGGAACGGTCTACCTCAGGAACTGGTCACAGCAGGAACAATTAACAGCTTTAAAACAGGATTAGATACATTCCTGGAACAAAATAAGATTACTGCTTATGAAGAAATATAAAATCTCATCCCTTCCCCAATATCGCGCCACACCCCTACCCCTTAATTCCCTGGTTGAACTTGATGGACATATGTCTTTTTTCGACCGTACTAACTATGTAACTATGTAACATAGTGTCCATGCTGCGACAAGGAAGTGTGAAAAAAGCACCTTTCAGAGAATTGATGGCTTGTGCCGAGCTGAGGTGGAGAGTGCCAAGCAGTAATTTCTTTGCGAAGAAGGCAGTACCAGCCCTGCATAAGTTTGTACAAGAGAAGGTGGGCCAGTCCTTGAGCCTGTCAGTGTGTACCAAAGTGCACGGCAGCGCCGACGTCTGGAGCTGTAACTATGGTCAGGGACAATACATACATAGTAAGAGTCCATCAAGTTCAACCTATAACCCTAATGAGTCCCTACTGAGTTGATCCAGAGGAAGGCAAAAAACCCTCATACTAGAGATAAAAAAATCCATTCCAACTCCAAATATGGCAGTCAGAATAAATCCCTGGATCAATGTTCTGTCCCTAGATATCTAATATACATAACCAGCAATGTTCTTACTCTCCAAAAGTGCATCCAGACCCCTTTTAAAATTATTTTACAAAGTTCACCATGACCATCTCCTCCGGGAGAGTATTCCAGTCTCACTGCTCTTACAGTAAAGAAACTAAACGTAGAGGATGCCCCCTTGTTAAAGATACAGTCCTGGATATGAATATATCATGGGAGAGATCCCTGTACTGTCCCCTGATATATTTATACATAGTTATTAGGTCTCCCCTAAGCCTTCTTTTTTCTAAACTAACCCTAATTCTGATAATCCTCCCATTACCGGTATTACTCTGGTTGCCAGTCTTTGAACCTTCTCTAGCTCCACTATATCTTTCTTGTACACTGGTGCCCAGTACTGTACACAGTATTCTATGTGTGGTCTGACTAGTGATTTGTACAGCGGTAGAATTATTTCCTTGTCGTGGGCCTCTATGCTCCTATTGATGCACCCCATGATTTCATTTGCCTTGGCAGCAACTGCCAGACATTACATAGTTACATAGTTACATAGTTACATAGTACGGTCGAAAAAAGACATATGTCCATCAAGTTCAACCAGGGAATTAAGGGGTAGGGGTGTGGCGCGATATTGGGGAAGGGATGAGATTTTATATTTCTTCATAAGCATTAATGTTATTTTGTTAAAGGAATGTATCTAATCCTGTTTTAAAGCTGTAAATTGTTCCAGCTGTGACCAGTTCCTGAGGTAGACCGTTCCATAAATTCACAGTCCTCACGGTAAAGAAGGCGTGTCGCCCCTTTAGACTAAACCTTTTCTTCTCCAGACGGAGGGAGTGCCCCCTCGTCCTTTGGGGGGGTTTAACCTGGAACAGTTTTTCTCCATATTTTTTGTATGGGCCATTAATATATACTTATATACGTTTATCATATCCCCCCTTAAACGTCTCTTCTCAAGACTAAACAATTGTAACTCCTTTAATCGCTCCTCATAGCTAAGATGTTCCATGCCCCATATTAGTTTAGTCGCGCGTCTCTGCACCCTTTCCAACTCCGCAGTGTCCCTTTTATGGACAGGTGCCCAAAACTGAACAGCATATTCCAGGTGAGGTCGTACCAATGTTTTATAAAGGGGGAGTATTATGTCCCTGTCCCTTGAGTCCATGCCTCTTTTGATACATGACAATATCCTGCCGGCTTTGGAAGCAGCAGCCTGACATTGCATGCTATTCTGTAGTCTGTGATCTACAAGTACACCCAGATCCTTCTCTACCAGTGACTCTGCCAGTTTAATCCCCCCTAAGACATACGATGCATGCAGGTTATTAGTACCCAGATGCATAACTTTACATTTATCCACATTGAACCTCATTTGCCAAGTGGATGCCCAGACACTTAGTCTATCCAAGTCATCTTGTAACTTATGCACATCCTCTATAGACTGTACTGTGCTACAAAGCTTGGTGTCATCTGCAAAGATAGAAACAGAGCTGTTAATACCATCCTCTATATCATTGATAAATAAATTAAACAACAGCGGTCCCAGTACTGAACCTTGGGGTACACCACTAATAACCGGGGACCAATCAGAGTACGAATCATTGACCACCACTCTCTGGGTACGATCCATGAGCCAGTGTTCAATCCAGTTACAAACTAAAAATTTCCATTGGTCACTACAGCTAAATTTAATGTTAACTAAGACTCCCAAGTCCTTTTCCACATCAGTCTTCCCAAGTGTGCTCCCATTTAATACATAATCCCAGCCCAGATTTTTCCTCCCGATGTGCATTACCTTACATATATCAGTGTTGAACCTCATTTGCCACTTCCCAGCCCAAACCTCCAACCTATCCAGATCCATTTGTAACAGTGCACTGTCCCCTATTGTGTTTACCGCTTTACAGAGTTTAGTATCATCTGCAAAGATTGCTACTTTACTATTCAACCCCTCTACAAGGTAATGAATATAATAAATAGGACAGGACCCAAGACTGACCTCTGTGGTACCCCACTAGTAACAGTCACCCAATCAGAATTAGTACCATTAACCCCTTAAGGACCAGGTCATTTTACACCTTAGGACCAGAGTGTTTTTTGAACATCTGACCACTGTCACTTTAAACAATAATAGAGATGAGCGAACTTACAGTAAATTCGATTAGTCACGAACTTCTCAGCTCGGCGGTTGCTGACTTTTCCTGCATAAATTAGTTCAGCTTTCCGGTGGGCTGGAAAAGGTGGATACAGTCCTAGGAAAGAGTCTCCTAGGACTGTATCCACCTTTTCCAGCCCACGGGAGCACCTGAAAGCTGAACTAATTTATGCAGGAAAAGTCAGCAACCGCCGAGCCGAGAAGTTTGTGACGAATCGAATTTACTGTAAGTTCGCTCATCTCTAATTAAGAACTCTGGAATGCTTTTAGTTATCATTCTGATTCCGAGACTGTTTGTGACATTCTACTTTAACATGGTGGTAAATTTTTGTGGTAAATTGCATCCTTTCTTGGTGAAAAATCCCAAAATTTGATGAAAAATTTGAACATTTTGCATTTTTTCTAAGTTTGAAGCTCTCTGCTTGTAAGGAAAATGGATATTCCAAATAATTATTTTTTTTGATTCACATATACAATATGTCCACTTTATGTTTGCATCATAAAATTGACATGTTTTTACTTTTGGAAGACACCAGAGGGGTTCAAAGTTCAGCAGCAATTTTCCAATTTTTCACAAAATTTCCAAACTCACCATTTTTCAGGGACCAGTTCGGGTTTTAAGTGGATTTGAAGGGTCTTCATCTTAGAAATTCCCCACAAATGACCCCATTAAAAAACTGCACCCCCCAAAATATTCAAAATGACATTCAGTCAGCGTTTTAACCCTTTAGGGGTGTCACAGGAATAGCAGCAAAGTGAAGGAGTAAATTCACAATCTTCATTTTTTACACTCGCATGTTCTTGTAGACCCAATTTTTTAATTTTTACAAGGGGTAAAAGGAGAAAATGTATACTTATATTTGTAGCCCAATTTCTCTCGAGTAAGAAAATACCTCATATGTCTATGTAAAGTGTTTGGTGGGCGCAGTAGAGGGCTCAGAAGAGACAAGGGGATTTTGGAGAGTACGTTTTTTCAGAAATGGCTTTTGGGGGGCATGTTGCATTTAGGAAGCCCCTATGGTGCCAGAACAGAAAAAAAAAAAAAAAAAAAAAAACACATGCCATGCCATTTTGGAAACAAGACCCCTTGAGGAACGTAACAAGGAATTAAGTGAGCCTTAATACCCCAGAGGTGTTTCACGACTTTTGCATATGTAGAAGAAAAAAAAAAATTTTTAAAATATAAAAAATTTCCCCATTTTTGCAAGGGTTAATAGTAGAAAATACCCCCCAAAATTTGTAACCCTATCTCTTCCGAGTATGGAGGTACCCCATAAGTTGACCTGAAGTGCACTATGGTCGAACTACAATGCTCAGAAGAGAAGGAGTCATATTTGGCTTTTTGAGAGCAAATTTTGCTCGGGGGGGCATGTCGCATTTAGGAATCCACTATGGTGCCAGGACAGCAAAAAAAAAAAAAAAAAAACACATGGCATACCATTTTGGAAACTAGATCCCTTGAGGAACGTAACAAGGGGTACAGTGAGCATTTACCCCCCACTGGTGTCTGTCAGATGTTTGGAACAGTGGGTTTTAAACATTTTTTAATTTGCACAGCCCACTGTTCCAAAGATCTGTCAGACACCAGTGGGGTGTAAATTCTCACTGCACCCCTCATTACATTCCATAAGGGGTGTAGTTTCCGAAATGGGGTCACATGGGGGGGTTTTGTTTTTTTGCGTTTGTCAAAACCGCTGTAACAATCAGCCACCCCTGTGCAAATCACCTCAAATGTACATGGTGCACTCTCCCTTCTGGGCCTTGTGCGCCCCCAGAGCACTTAGCGCCCACATATGGGGTATCTCCATAGTCGAGAGAAATTGCATTACAAATTTTGGGGGGCTTTTTCCCCCTTTTACCTCTTTTCAAAATTAAAAGTATAGGGCAACACCAGCATGTTAGTGTAAAAACATTTATTTTTTTTTACACTAACATGCTGGTGTAGACCCCAATTTCACCTTTTCATAAGGGGTGAAAGGAGAAAAAGCCCCCCAAAATTTGTTAGGCAATTTCTCCCGAGTACAGCGATACCCCATATGTGGCCTTAAACTGTTGCCTTGAAATACGACAGGGCTCCAAAGTGAGAGCGCCATGCGCATTTAAGGCCTGAATTAGGGATTTACATAGGGGTATTCTACGCCAGTGATTCCCAAACAGAGTGCCTCCAGCTGTTGCAAAACTCCCAGCATGCTTGGACAGTCAACGGCTGTCCGGCAATACTGGGAGTTGTTTTGCAACAGCTGGAGGCTCCATTTTGGAAACAGTGGCGTACCAGACGTTTTTCGTTTTTATTGGGGAGGGGGGCTGTGTAGGGGTATGTGTATATGTAGTGTTTTTTACTTTTTATTTTATTTTGTGTTAGTGTAGTGTTTTTAGGGTACAGTCACAAGGGCGGGGGATTACAGCGAGTTTCCCGCTGCGAGTTTGAGCTGCCGCGCAAAATTTGCTGCATCGCAAACTTGCAGCCTGATACTCACTGTAAGCCCCCTGCCCATGTGAATGTACCCTGTACATTCACAGGGGGGAGGGGGGGGGACCTCCAGTTGTTGCAAAACTACAACTCCCAGCATGCACAGTCTATCAGTGCATGCTGGTAGTTCTAATTTTGCAACAGCTGGAGGCACTCGGGTTGGGAAACACTGAGTTAGGAAACAATGTTTCCCAACCAGTGTGCCTCCAGTTGTTGCAAAACCACAACTCCCAAACATTCTCAGGCATGCTGGAAGTAGTAGTTCGGCAACATCTTTAGAGACAGATGTTGCCGAAATACAACTCCCAGCATGCTTGGAGTTGTAGTTTAGCAACATCTGGAGGACTACAGTTTGCAGACCACTAATACAGTTGTTCCCAATCTGTGCCCTTCCAGATGTTGCAAAACTACAACTCCCAGTATGCCAAAACTGCCTGGACAGTTTTGGCATACTGGGAGTTGTAGTTCTGCAACATCTGAAGGGCCAGATGTTACAGAACTACAACTCCCAGCATGCCTGGACAGTAAGGGCATGCTGAGGATGTGTAGTTTTGCAACATCTGGAAGGGCACAGTGCTCCCAAAACTGTGGACCTCCAGATGTTGCAAAACTGCAACTCCCAGCATGCCCAGACGCCAAGGGTTGTCTGGGCATGCTGGGAGTTGCAGTGTAAGGGGACCAGATGGAGCAGTCCAGATCGCTTTACGGCGGTCTGGACTGCTGCAAAGGTCACGCAACGCCGCCGAAGATCCACTCACCTGTCACCACCGCCGTCGTCTCTGCCGCCGGGATCCGGGTCTTCAGGGACGAGGCAAGTACCGGGGCCGGTCCCCAGCACTCCCCCGTCCCCCGCCGCATCCTCCGGTCTTCCTCCCGTTCTCTCCGGACTTCCAGGGGCCAGGCAGGGCGGGAGGAAGTAAACGCCCCCCCCCCCCCCCCCCGCCCCCGCGATTGGTCGGTTAGCTAACCGAGGAATCGCAGGGGATAGGAGGAGGTGGCAGGCTTGCCACCTCACTCCTATACTTCAGCATGGTCCTGGCTGTCTGACAACCGGGATCATGCAAAATTACCGGGCGGTCGGGTCCCAGAGACCCGATCAGCCCGGTATCGCTGCAGATCGCAGGGGCGATTTCCCTCACGATTTGCGGCGATCTCTGACATGGGGGGCAGACATGGCCCCCTCCTCGGCGTTTGCCCTTGTTGCCTGCTGAAGCATTTCAGCAGGCATCTGCTTCCGATCTCTGCCCGGCGTGTGGCAGGGACCGGAAAATGCCAGGGCATAAGTTTACGCCCTGGGTCCTGAACAGGTTAAACCTCCTGTGCCAGAGACCACTGATTAGACACTACCACCATCACTGCTGTACACTGGCTAATGCCAGTGTACAAATTCTGTTACTATTCCAAAAAGGCATAGTTTTTCAAGCGCCTGTAAAAACCCATGCCATCTTCATAGCTTAGCAGACTACAAAGCTCTTGCTATTCCCAAAAAAAGGTAACATTTTTGAAACAAGCCACTGTGGCTTCCGATATCTTACTGTAGCATAGTTCATAAGGTTAAAAAAAAAATGCCAGATTCCAACCTATATCCCTAATGCGTCCCTATTGAGTTGATCCAGTGGAGGGCAGTTAGGTCACCCCTAAGCCTTTTTTCTAAACTAAACCCCAATTCTGATAATCTTTCTGGGTACTGTAATCCTCCCATTCCCCTTATTACTCTGGTTGCCCGTCTTTGAACCCTTTCCAGCTCCACTATATCTTTCTTGTACACTGGTGCCCAGTACTGTACACAGTATTCCACGTGTGGTCTGACTAGTGATTTGTAGAACGGTAGAATTATTTCCTTGTCATGGGCATCTTTGTCCCTATTGATTTACCCCATGATTTTATTTGCCTTGGCAGCAGCTGCCCGACACTGGTCACTACAGCTAAGTTTACTGTTAAAGGGGTTTTCCACCATATGGTGATTTTAGTACGTACCTGGCAGACAGTAATAGACATGCTTAGGAAGGATCTGCACTTGTCTTGGGGCTAAATGGCTATGTTGTGAGATTACCATAACACTGTGGCTAGCTTTTTGTGAACTTGTATTTCCTGTTTCACTTATGTTTTTTTACTACAAATCCCACAATGCCATTTTCCTCCCTCCCACACATCAGCCACCCCACCCATTGAAGCATAAATGAGCTGCATTCAAAAGACCTGTGGTTTTCAATCAGAGTGCCTACAGCTGTTGCATTAGTTGCAGATTGATCTCTCCACCCATTGAAGCAGACAGGCTCCCTGTCATCAGCTGACTAGCGAGTCAGGTCTCGGCCGCATTGCAAGCTGGGAAAAATCCGAGACCGTCATTTTGTATGCTGGGAAAAATAAATATTGGGGTGAAAATCACGTAAGAATTGTGAGAAAACCGTCACACACAGGTGCAGACACTATATTATGAACTACACTAACTTTACAGCTCCTGTAGCATAGTCAAAAAAAATAATCCTGTAATACCCCTCTAACCCCTTAAGGACGCAGGACGTAAATGTACATCCTGGTGAGGTGGTACTTAACGCACCAGGACGTACATTTACGTCCTAAGCATAACCGCGGGCATCGGAGCGATGCCCGTGTCATGCGCGGCTGATCCCGGCTGCTGATCGCAGCCAGGGACCCGCCGGCAATGGCCGACGCCCGCGATCTCGCGGGCGTCCGCCATTAACCCCTCAGGTGCCGGGATCAATACAGATCCCGGCATCTGCGGCAGTTCGCGATTAAAATGAACGATCGGATCGCCCGCAGCGCTGCTGCGGGGATCCGATCATTCATAACGCCGCACGGAGGTCCCCTCACCTTCCTCCGTGCGGCTCCCGGCGTCTCCTGCTCTGGTCTGTGATCGAGCAGACCAGAGCAGGAGATGACCGATAATACTGATCTGTTCTATGTCCTATACATAGAACAGATCAGTATTAGCAATCATGGTATTGCTATGAATAGTCCCCTAAGGGGACTATTCAAGAGTAAAAAAAAATGTAAAAAGTAAAAAGTAAAAAAAAAGTGAAAAATCCCCTCCCCCAATAAAAAAGTAAAACGTCCGTTTTTTCCTATTTTACCCCCAAAAAGCGTAAAAAACTTTTTTTATAGACATATTTGGTATCGCCGCGTGCATAAATGTCCGAACTATTAAAATAAAATGTTAATGATCCCGTACGGTGAACGGCGTGAACGAAAAAAAATTTAAAAAGTCCAAAATTCCTACTTTAATACATTTTATTAAAAAAAAATTATAAAAAATGTATTAAAAGTTTTTTATATACAAATGTGGTATCAAAAAAAAGTACAGATCATGGCGCAAAAAATGAGCCCCCATACCGCCGCTTATACGGAAAAATAAAAAAGTTATAGGTCATCAAAATAAAGGGATTATAAACGTACTAATTTGGTTAAAAAGTTTGTGATTTTTTTTAAGCGCAACAATAATATAAAAGTATATAATAATGGGTATCATTTTAATCGTATTGACCCTCAGAATAAAGAACACATGTCATTTTTACCAGAAATTGTACGGCGTGAAAACAAAACCTTCCAAAATTAGCAAAATTGCGTTTTTCGTTTTAATTTCCCCACAAAAATAGTGTTTTTTGGTTGCGCCATAAATTTTATGATATAATGAGTGATGTCATTACAAAGGACAACTGGTCGCGCAAAAAACAAGCCCTCATACTAGTCTGTGGATGAAAATATTAAAGAGTTATGATTTTTAGAAGGCGAGGAGGAAAAAATGAAAACGTAAAAATTAAATTGTCTGAGTCCTTAAGGCCAAAATGGGCTGAGTCCTTAAGGGGTTAAGACTCCTAAGTCTTTTTCCAAATCAGTCTTCCCAAGTATTCTCGGATTTAATACATAATCCCAGCCTGGATTTTTCCTCCCCATGTGCAAAACATTACACCGGCAGGCATCTGCCTACAACCAAGGATACTTGATGGCACTTTTTTGTGTGAATAATCCTCAAAAATCTGAAGAAGCTGTTACTTTAATACATTCTTCCCTAAATTAAGTTTTTTTTTTTAGTCTTTTTTTTTTGACAGATTCTTCCTGTTGTGGTAATCTAGCACATTTTTCTTTTGCAGTTTGCAAAGGGATTAGTGGCGCTGGTTAGGCTATGTTTCCACACAAGTTTTCCTGGCATTTTTTTGTAAACTGCCACTGCAGTTTTTTAAGCCAAAGCCAGAAGTGTATTCAACAAGAATGGAAAATATAAAAATAGAAAGACTTAAAATTCGCTTTCCCACTGGGTCGACTTTGGCTAAAAAAACAGCAGTGGCAGAAAAATAAATACATACACAAAAAAAAAAAAAAAAAAAAAAAAAAAAAAACACTGTGCAAACCTAGCCTCCTGCTCACATTGGCCATGTTCACACATCAGAATTTCCGTGCTGGATTCCGCATTGTAATTCGGCTTAGAGATTCCGGTGCAGCAGAGTACCGCTGAATTCAACAGGATTCTGCTGCGTTGTGCACACAGCGGAATTTCCATCTCCGCAGAGACAGCGCATTCTTGGGTGGTCCTAGCGCTAGCATGTTTATGCTTGCACCCGCAGTTTGCAGAATGTCCGCATGGATATTCTCCATGCGGACATTCCGTTGTGTGAATATAGTCTTACAGTGCTACTTTTTTATGTTGGGTTATAACTCAGTGGTACAGCATTTGCCAATTTATCGTGTGTGACCTTGTTTGAGATCTATGCTGTCAGGATTTAGAAGATAAGCAGGTATAGCTCGATTAGTCCCGGAATGGGAGACTGCCTTGTATCCCAAGCTGTATCCAAAAAAAAAAAAAAAAAAAAAAAGAAAGGAAATCGAAAATAAAATTACACTAAGCCATAAATTCTCTTTCCTTTAGTCTACAGCACCAGCATATATTTCCCACCAAATAAAATTGTTATACAGCAGACCTTAAAGGATCGTTAATTGTAGTCATTAGAAGTACAATGTGAGGCAATGTGGTAGTAGGCATTAGGCTATGTTCACACACCAGAATTCCAATGCAGAAGAGTCCCATTGATTGCAAAGGGATTCTGCTGCCCTGTGCACGTAGCAAAATTCTAATTCCAGTGTCAGCAGAAAGAATGGAAACGTCCATTCTTTCTGTGGACACCGCACGGAAGGCATTACAGTCTATGAAACGATGTGTTCCCTAGTGGTCCTAGTGCTAGCATGTCATGCCGGCGCCCGCAGTCTGCAGAATGTCTGCACAAAGGTTTTCCGTGCGGACATTCTGACATTTGAACACAGCCTTACATAGACTGTGCAATTCACTTGATACCATTTGTCCTATCCTTGCAGGAAGATAGAATCTGCTTAAATTTGTGCTGGTAACTAGGGATATCGTGATACCATTTTTTTTCTCTCTTTATCTTCTTCTATGGGGAAATAATACAACACGGAGCACAGTAAGGGACCTCCAGATGTTAATCTCAGGACTTTTAGACCTTTAGCTGCGATCAACTCTGATTGCGACGTCTAAAGGGTTAATGCAAGTCGCAGCTATGACGCGCGCTCAGCTGCTGGGCGCGCTTCATAGCCAGGGACCAGATGTAGGGCGTAAATTTATGCCAGTCGTCCTCTAGGAGTTGATCTGAGCAGAGAGCTGACCGCACCTCTCTGATACCTGCCAGCGGGAGTCTCGCTGAAAAGTATCGGATTAGGTATCAGGGACATTTGCCTTAGTACAAGTACTCGTGCAAATGTCCAGTATTGGTCCCGATACCGATATCTGTATTGGGAAATCCCTAATGGTTACAAAATTTACACTTTCCCTAAATCCCTTTTCAATTAAAAAAATAACCTACATGTTAAAAATGTGCAACTTGCACAAAAATGTTTATTCTGCAAATCCAAAATTTTGTGTGTAACACTATTTAGGCCACAGTAATCACCACTTACTACCTGTTTTGAGACTCAGGAGGAATCACCAGCATAAGAACACCATGAAGAATCATAAGGCTAGAAGCTCCCCAGCACAAAGATGAGTACAGCAAGCCAAACCTGAAGGATACAGAAGAGAAAACAAAAAAAACTAAATATAATTAGATAGTAACATAGCCTTAGAAATTAAATAAGTACTCCATTGGAATTTCTTATTCCTGTGGAGCATACAGCAGCTGATAAGTACTGGAAGGATTAAGATTTTTTAAATAGAAGTAATTTACAAGTCTGTATAACTTTCTGGCACAAGTTGATTTAAAAAATATTTAATTTTTAATAAATTAAGAGTTTTCCCACCCGAGTTTAATGGTTATGGCTGTAAAATAAAGAGTACCTATCATTAGCAAAAAGGTTTTTAACTTACTTGGATAAAATGTGTAAAATTTGTGTAAAATGTTTTGCCCTTACAGCTATTGTTAGGAGACCAGATACAGGAAGTGTGGATGCCCTGAGGCTCTGTGACGCTTCACACTGGAGGATGATTGACAACTTGGGAGCCTGCACAGAGCCCTGCTTGTCCTGCCCTCACTTCCTGTATTTGGTCTCCCAGAGGCACACAGGCAATAGCTGCAGAGACAGCATTTTTTCACCCAAAAATATGCAAAATGTATTAACCAATGTATATTACAAATATACATATTGGTGTTATCTACATTATATGTAGTTTTTGCTAATAACAGGTACACTTTAAGTATTGGACCTTTTTAAAAACCCTTTACATGCCAACATTTGTCTGTATTTAGGCATGTTTTGAGATGTCAATATGCCATGAAAAAAAATCACAACTGAAAAAGCCTTTTTTGTTTTTTTGCTGCAGCAGAAAGTTGTTAAAAAAAAAATAAAATAAATTAAATAAGTGTCCAAAAGACACAAAGAAAGGGATGCAGATGAAAAAAAAAAAGTGTTCGTTTTTTTTAGACTGATTAACACCTATTTTTTGAGTCTCTAAAGCCGGTGTGTGCACAATTTCCAGACACCAAGTTAAAGTGCAAAAAAGGAGTGGACCAGAAATTTATGGGAAAGATAACATTTTTGTCTTTCAGACATTTTAGTCACTCTCGTGCTTTTCATGATATAGCTGCATGTTGAGGAGCCTCCAGAAAAAACAGACCATAATGTGCACCATGGAATTTGATGGGAAGGTTTATGAATCCCTTCCTGGCATTCCTTTGTCTAATTTGACGCAAAAGCGTTGCTATTTTTTGTGCAAAATGTTTGTGCATTTGCATATTCCCCTGTTTATTTACAAACCCCATTTGCTGGACTCTAGAAAGTCTATTTTAGAAGTCATGAAAATTTGCTTGAGGTTTCACTTATGGAGCATAGGGTACATTTATATTAGGTACAGTCATGGCCGCAAATATTGGCACCCCTGAAATTTTTCTAGGAAATGAAGTATTTCTCACAGAATAAGGATTGCAGTAACACATATTATATATACATACACTGTACATACATACATACACACACACACACACACACACACACACACACACACATTTATTCCCTTTGTGTGCATAAAAAAAAAAAATATTATATTATATATTTTGTTTCAGAGATCTAGATTTGCCTTTTTCCACAGTGCGCAACATTATTAAGAAGTTTGCAACCTATGGCACTGTAGCTAATCTCCCTCGGCGTGGATGGAAGAGAAAAATTGATGAAAGGGGTAAAACGCAGGATAGTCTGGATGGTGGATAAGCAGCCCCAAACCAGTTCCAATGATAATCAAGCTGTCCTGCAGGCTCAGGGAGCATCAGTGTCAATGAAAACTATCAGTCAACATTTAAATGAAATGAAACACAATGGCAGGAGACCCAGGAGGACCCCACTGCCAGGGCCAGATTAAGGCTGCCTGGAAGACTGAGCACTTCATTATGATGGCCCCCCCCCCCATAGTTCCCCCGCATTAGGGTGCAGTTCCCCCCGCATTAGGGGTGCAGTTCAGTTCCCCCACATGGGGTGCAGTTCAGCTCCCCCCCCCCCACCAGTAAGTGCAGTACAGTCCCATCCCCCCCCCCCCCATTACGTCCAGTACAGTTCTCCCCCACCCATTACGTGCAGTACTCCCCTCCACCCCCCCCCCCCATTATGGGCAGTACAGTCCCCCCACATTAGGTTTGCAATATAGTTCCCCACATTAGGGGCAGTACAGTTCCCCCATAGACATACAGCCTTCAGCCATATACAGTGTATGGCTGGAGGCTGTATACCCGTTTACTGCCCCAGTGTTCCGACCACCACTCCTCCGGTCCGGGGTCACCATCTACTACATAGCAGTAGGTCCCAGGACCAGAGCAGTGGTGACTTACCATCTGCATGTCCTCCTCACTGCTCCGCTCTAAGGGCACGTGCATGGGATATCAGTGACGTCCCTGCGTGCGCTACCTCCCGGCAGCCCCAGCGTTTTTAAAGTTAACGCGGGGCCGCAAAGAGGTAACCTAGACATCCTTGTGTCCTGAAAAGATTTTTCAGGACACAGGGATGTCCCGAATGTGACGAGGGGCCCCTGCGGGCACGGGACCCGGAGCAGGCTTTCCATGAGAGCCAATGATGATCCGGCCCTGCCCACTGCGGACACCGAGACATAAAAAAAACAAGACTATTTTTTGCCAAAATGAACTTTAGTAAGCCAAAATCCTTCCAGGAAAAAAAAGTCTTGTGGACAGATGAGACCAAGATAGAGCTTTTTGGTAAAGCACATCATTCTACTGTTTATCATAAACAGAATGAGGCCTACAAAGAAAAGAACACAGTACCTACAGTGAAACATGGTGAAGGTTCAATTATGTTTTGGGATGTTTTGCTGCCTCTGGCACTGGGTGCCTTTAATGTGTCCAAGGCATCATGAAATCTGGAGGATTACAAACAGATTTTGGGGCGCACTGTACAGCCCAGTGTCAGAAAGCTGGGTTTGCATCCAAGATCTTGGGTCTTCCAGCAGGACAATGACCCCAAACATACATCAAAAAGCACCCAGAAATGGATGGAGAGTTCTGAAGTGGCCAGCAATGAGTCCAGATCAAAATCCCATTGAACACCTGTGGAGAGATCTTAAAATTTCTGTTGGGAAAAAGCGCCCTTCCAATTAGAGAGACCTGGAGCAGTTTGCAAAGGAAGAGTGGTCCAACATTCCATCTGAGAGGTGTAAGAAGCTTATTGATGGTTATAGGAAGCGACTGATTTCAGTTATTTTTTCCAAAGGGTGTGCAACCAAATATTAAGTTAAGGGTGCCAATAATTTTGTCCAAACCATTTTTGGAGTTTGGTGTGACATTATGTCCAATTAGCTCCCCCCCCCCCCTCCTTTTTTGGTTTACTTCACACAAAAGGGAATAAACTCGTGTATAGCAAAACAAGTGTTACTGCAATCCATTTCTGTGAGAAATACTTCATTTTCTAGAAAGATTTCAGGGGTGGCAACATTTACAGCCATGACTGTATATTGTATATAACACACCGGCATAAAATCTGCTCTTGGTTGAGTGGTGGCAAAATACACCACATGGGCTCTGGAATCATATCATTGGCTGCTGTTTCTGCTTTACTTGATAAACCACTCCAAAATACAGCTATAGTCTGGTACTTCAGGTTTTACTTAGGGTGTATCCACAAGTCTCAAAATCCCACATTTTTCTGAATTTTTTTAGGGCAAAACAAGCACAACTTGGGAATAGAAATATTGGAACTTATTGTGCTGCAGTAGAAACAAACATATTTTCAGTAAATAACAGAATGACAATTTACCATCAGCACCAAACAAATGATTTTATAGATGCACCAAAGGTGTCTGAAAACATTAGTGCCAATGCCCCTGCAAGTCTTGCATTGTGCAGATTTGTGTAAGATGGCACTAAACCAGTTATATAAATGGCATATCCATTGAATGTCATAATTTTCTGAGGTTCCAGAAAATTAGCTTACTTCTAAAAGCTTTTAAAGGGAATCTGTCAGTTCTTTTAGGTTCAGATAATGTTTGATTGGCAACTAATATCCTCTGTAGGAAAGATACAAACATATACAGGGTGGGCCATTTATACGGATACACCTTAATAAAATGGGACTGGTTGGTGATATTAACTTCTTGTTTGTGGCACATTAGTATATGTGAGGGGGGGGGGTCGGATCAGGAGACCTTGGGGGCCATTCAACTGGCCCACGACGACCAATCCACTTTCCAGGAAACAGATCCGAGCATTCCTAGATGATCAGACACCCATAATGTGGCGGTGCACCATCTTGCCGGAAAAACTCAGGGAACGTGCCAGCTTCATTGCATAAAGTGGGAAACATATCATGTAGCAATTTCGCATATCCAGTGGCCTTGAGGTTTCCAGTGATAAAGAATGGCCCCATTATCTTTGTAAGCCATATACCGCACCATACCATAAATTTTTGTGTTCCAACAGTCTTGGAGGGATTTATCCAATGTGGGTTAGTGTCAGACCAATAGTGGTGGTTTTGTCTGTTAACTTCACCATTCATATAAAAGTTTGCCTCATCACTGAACAAAATCTTCAGCGTAACCTGAGGGTCCTGTTCCAAGTTTTTTTGCCCATTCTGCAGCACCTGAAACTACAGATACTGGAAGCCTGTGCTAGCATTTCTCCTGCGGTGTTGCTATCAGTGTGTGAAGAGTGGGAGAAGAGGGTTGCATTGACAATCCAACACAATGGGCAGCACATTGAACACATTTTATAAGTGATCAGAAACTTGTAAATAACTTATGAAATAATAAAGTTACATTGAAACAAAGCACATTGTTTTTTCTTGTGAAATTCCCAATAAGTTTGATTTGTCACATGACCCTCTTCCTATTGAGGAAACAAAAGTTGGATTCAAAATGGCCATAATGGTCACCACCCATCTTGAAAAGTTTCTCCCCTCGCATATACTAATGTGCCACAAACAGGAAGTTAATATCACCAACCATTCCCATTTTATTAAAGGTGTATCCGTATAAATGGCCCACCCTGCACAATTTCCTTTATATTTCTTAGTCAAGTGTCAAGGAGGCAGTGCTAAGCTGCTCAAGTGTCACAGCCTGGCCCACCTCCTCACCTCTCCTTAACCTGTTGGGGACGAAGGGCGTAGCCATACGCCAGTGGGAATTTCGGTCCCCGCCGCGTGCCAGGCGGGGACCGGACCAGGGTGACTGCTGATATCGATCAGCAGGCACCCCGCGCAAATGCCCAGGGGGGTCAGACAGACACCCCCCCCCCCCCCAAGTCGGCGATCAGAGCAAATCGCAAGTGAATTCACACTTGCGATTTGCGCCGGGTCATACGGGTCTATGGTGACCCGGAATATAAGGGGAATGGGGGTTGTCTACGACACCTACGATCCCCCTGAAGGGATAGGAGTGAGGTGGCAGGGGTGCCACCCCTCCTATCCCTGCTATTGGTGGTCTATACGCGACCACCAATAGCAGATCGGGGGCAGGGGGGTTAACTTTAGTTTTCCCCGTCCTGCCCACCCACAATAGGCGGAGCAGGATGGGGAAACCGGTGGGGACTGGTGCCGAAGATACACTTACCGATCCGGAGGCAGAAGAGGAGGGACGTGCGGCAGAAGAGGACGGCTCCCTGGATCCTATGGAAGCCAGTAAGTTGCCTAGCAACATCTGGAGGGCTACAGTCTGAGTCTACTATACAGTGGTCTCTAACCTGTAGCAAAACTCCCAACATGCCCATACAGCTGTTTGGGCATGCTGGAATATGTAGTTTTGCAACAGCTGGAGGGCTACAGTTTGAGACCATTACACAGTGGTCTCTAAACTGTATCCCTCCAGATCTTGCAAAGCTACAACTCCTAGCATGCCCAAACAGCTGTTTGCTTTCTGGGATTTGTAGTTTTGCAACATCTGGAGGGTCACAGTTTGGAGATCACTGTGCAGTGGTCTATAAACTGTAGCCCTCCAGATGTTGCAAAACTGCAAATCCCAGCATGCCCAAACAGCATGCTGGTAGTTGTAGTTACGTACCTCCAGCTGTTGCATAACTACATCTCCCAGCATGCCCTTCGGCAATCAGTACATGCTGGGAATTGTACTTTTGCAAAAGCTGGAGGCACAATGGTTGGAAAATACTGAGTTAGGTGACAGAACCTAACTGAAGGTTTTCCAACCAGTGTTCCTCCAGCTGTTGCAAAAGTACAACTTCCAGCATGCATGGTCTCAGTGCATGCTGGGAGTTGTAGTTTTGAAACAGCTGGAGATTTGCCAACCCCCCCCCCCCCCCCCCCCCCCATGTGAACGTACAGGGTACATTCACATGGGCAGGTTTACAGTAAGTTTCCTGCTTCAAGTTTGAGCTGCGGGAAACTCACCGTAACTGGTGGGAAACTCACCGTAACATGCCAGTGCGAATGTGCCCTAAAAATACTACACTACCACAAAATAAAGGTTAAAACACTGCATATACACCCCCTTACACTGTCCCCCCAATAAAAATGAAAAACATATTGTACGGCAGTGTTTCCAAAACGGAGCCTCCAGCTGTTGCAAAACAACTCCCAGCATTTCCGGACAGCCATTGACTGTCCAGGCATGCTGGGAGTTTGGCAACAGATGGAGGCACCCTGTTAGGGGTATTCTACCCCAGTGATTCCCAATGTCTACCCCTATGTCCACCCCTATGCAATCCCTAATTTAGTCCTCAAATGCGCATGGTGCTCTCTCATTTTGGAGCCCTGTCGTATTTCAAAGAAACCGTTTAGGGCCACATATGGGGTATTTCCGTACTCTGAAGAAATTGCACTACAAATTTTGTGGGGCTTTTTCTCCTTTTACCCCTTATGAAAAGGAAAAGTTGGGGGTTACACCAGCCTGTTAGTGTAAAAAAATTTAACATTTTTGAAATTTTTTTTTTTTTTTACACTAACATGCTGGTGTTGCCCATACTTTTTATTTTCACAAGCAGTAAAAAAAAAAAAAAAAAAAAAAAAAAAAAACCCAAAATTTGTAACGCAATTTCTCCTCAGTACGTAAATACCCCATATGTGGGCGTAAAATGCTCCTTGGACACAAGGCTCAGGATTGAGAGCGCCATGTATATTTGAGGCCTAAATTGGCGATTTGCACAGGGGTGGCTGATTTTACAGCGGTTCTGACAAACGCAAAAACAAATACCCACATGTGACCCCATTTTGGAAACTACACCCCTCACGGAATGTGACAAGGGGTATAGTGAGCCTTAACACCCCACAGGTGTTTGACGAATTTTCATAAAAATTGGATGGGAAAATTGAAAAAAAAAAAATTTTTTAAATCACTAAAATGCTGGTGTTACCCTAAATTTTTCATGCTCGCAAGGGAAAAAAGGAAAAAAGCCCCCCAAAATTTGTAACCCCATTTCTTCTTAGTAAGAAAATACCCCATATGTGGATGTAAAGTGCTCTGTGGGCAAACTACAATGCTCAGAAGAGAAGGAGCGCCATTGGGATTTTGAAGAGAAAATTTGCCCCCCATAGTGCCAGAACAATGGACCTCCCCCACATGTGACCCCATTTTGGAATCTACACCCCTCATGTGATGTATTAAGGGGTGCAGTGATCATTTACACCCCATAGGTGTATGACAGATTTTTGGAACAGTGGTCCGTGAAAATGAAAACATTTTTCATTTGCACAGCCCACTGTTCCAAAGATCTGTCAAACACCAGTGGGGTGTAAATACTCACTGCACCCCTTATTAAATTCTGTGAGGGGGTAGTTTCCAAAATTGGGTCAGATGTGGGGGGGGGGGGTTCCACTGTTCTGGCACCACAGGGGGCTTTGTAAACGCACATGGCCCCTGACCACCATCCCAAACGAATTCTCTTTCCAAAAGCTCAATGGCGCTCCTCTTCTGAGCATTGTAGTTTACCCGCAGAGCATTTTATGTCCTAACATGGGGTATTTCCATACACAGAAGAGATGGGGTTACAAATTTTGGGGGGCTTTTTCTCCCATTACCCTTTCTAAAAATGGTAAATTTGGGGGGGGGGGACTGCACTTTAGTGAAAAAATTTTTTCTCATTTACACAGATTTTAATGAAAAGTCGTCAAACACCTGTGGAGTGTTAAGGCTAACTGGACCCCTTGTTACGTGCCTTTTAGGGGTGTAATTTCCAAAATAGTATGCCATGTGGGGTTTTCTGCTGTTCTGGCACCGTAGGGGCTTTCTAAATGTGACATACCCCACAAAAACCATTTCAGCAAAATTCACTTTCCAAAATCCCATTGTCCTTCCCTTCTGAGCCCTCTACTGTGCCCGCCAAACACTTGACATACACATATGAGTTATTTCCTTACTCGAGAGAAATTTGGTTACAAATTTTTTTTTTTTTTTTTTTTGGGGGGGGGGGGCTTTTTCTCCTATTACCACTTGTAAAAATTCAAAAGCTGAGTCTACAAGAACATGTGTTAAAAAAAAAAATAATAATAATATTTTGAATTTTCTCCTTCACTTTGCTGCTATTCCTGTGAAACACCTAAAGGGTTATCACATTTATTGAATGTCATTTTGGATACTTTGAGGGGTGCAGTTTTTATAATTGGGTCATTTGTGGGGTATTTCTAATATGAAGGCCCTTCAAATCCACTTCAAATCTGAACTGGTCCCTGAAAAATTCAGATTTTGAAAATTTTTTGAAAAATTGGAAAATTGCTGCTGAACTTTGAAGCCCTCTGATGTCTTCCAAAAGTAAAAACATGTCAACTTTATGATGAAAAAATATAAAGTAGACATATTGTATATGCAAATCAATATATAATTTGTTTAGAATGTCTATTTTACTTACAAGCAGAGAGCTCCAAAGTTAGAAAAATGACAAATTTAAAAATTTCTTAAAATTTTTGAATTTTTCACCAAAAAATTATCGACGAAGATTTCCCACTACCATAAAGTAGAATATGTCACGAAAAAACACTCGGAATCATATTTATAAGCGAAAAAAATTCTCCCGTCCTTAGGGTCATAATGGGCTCCATCCCCAAGGGGTTAATTGATGAACAGAGCCCTGTATATCACTGAAAAAGGAGCTAGAAAGTAATTGCATGTTTAGAGATATGTCACTCCGTCTTCTTGACAATTGGCTGGGACATAAGATTTTAAAAATTTGGCAGCCACCATCAGCTTCAGGAAAATAAAACCTTGATATCCTACATATATCCAACAGTGTCTGCTGCTCTTAGCAGCAAATGCATCTGACAGATTCCCTTTAACCATATCAAATTAGTAAAATGAGTAACTTTTTAGTAAATTTAAGCAACTTCCTGGTAGAAACCCACTTCATTGTAATGGATTCCCAAGCATCCCAAATCATCACAGCCAAGTGTAAGCTGGCATTCTGGAAGTAACTGCAAGCTTCAATTTTTTTTTTTTTTTTTTTTTTTTTTTTTTTTTTTTTTTTTTTTACACACGGGGTGTTTTCTATTTCAGCTCAAACTGTAGAGAGCTAAAATTTTACTTTACCCTTACCTTTTTGAGGGGATTGGTCTGAAGAATTGATCCACCTCCAAGGAATAACAGAGAAATGCCCAAAATAACACTGAACAGAAATAATGAATCCATGTCTGTAGGTTCAAGGACATTAGAAAAAGAAAGTCATCATTACAGCCAGAAGGAAGAGGTGCCATTGTGTATGGACAATCAATTCTGTCAGAAGAACAGCTCAGCAATTCATCAGCTTAGGCTGCTTTCACACTATAAAGTTCTTCCGTTTAAAGATCAGTTATGAAATTCCGTTATAAAGTCTTTTATAACGGATCCTTAAACTTCCATTATTAAATCCCATTAAAGTCTATGGAATTTTTTAATCTTCCGTTTGTACCTTTTTTGTTCTGTTAAACTAACGTCCGTTAGTTACAACTGAATTATAGAACGGACATGCAGTATTTTTTCCGTTTATAGATTAACGGATCATTGAACGTCCGTTATTTACATTGAAGCCTATGGCGCAACG
This sequence comes from Hyla sarda, assembly GCF_029499605.1. NCBI lineage: Eukaryota > Metazoa > Chordata > Amphibia > Anura > Hylidae > Hyla > Hyla sarda. Next base: position 71,410,006 of record NC_079197.1, on the reverse strand, counting down.
GACGTTACAAACTACACCCGTTATTGTCCGTTAATTTAACGTCTGTTAGTGCTAATGAGCATGCTCAGTAGACACTTCACACTCCTGGAGTCACATGGGAAAGTTGAGTAGTGCTCACACCCCCCCTGTCACACCCCCTCTACTTCCTGGTCAGACAGCAGTAGGAGTCTGTTCTGGGTATCCGTATTCATCCGCCGCCATCCGCCTGATAGCACTTCAACAGCGCTCTATTAATAGCCCAAGAACCAGAGTAGTGCACCCTCCTGCACACCCCCCCTCCAGGAGGCAGAGTAGTGCACCCTCCTGCATCCCCCCCCCCCCCCTCCAGGAGGCAGAGTAGTGCACCCTCCTGCACCCCCCCCCCCCCCCTCCAGGAGGTAGTGCAGGTATGGAGAGGTCAAACATAGGTGAATATAACGGACGTTAAGGTATTAACGGATAATAACGGATAAACATTTATCCGTTTAACGGACATTAGAAATCTATTCATCCGTTATAATCGTTTTATTCATCCGTTATATTCAATTCTATACTGATTTAACGTACATATATAACGGATGTTTTATAATGGATTTATGAACCATAGTGTGAAAGTAGCCTTAGAGAGCACCTAAAGTGTATATATAAAAAAAAATAAATAATATTTTTAACCTACCACATAATATAGCACTACAGGCACCCTTGTGTGTCAAACATTCTGTTTATCAAATTGCAATTTGTGGCTTCCCATGTTTGAACCAGAGATAACAGCCAGTTTTCACAGTTGGTGCCTATCCTGTACCCTTAGGTGCCAAATTACAGTAAAGGGGCCAAGCTGTTTGCCCAAAAACTACTTCAAGTAAGCCAACAGATTTTTACTCATTTAAAGGAATATGTAATAAGAGATGCCGGGATTTTTGGCTGTATAGACTTTCAAAATATGATAATACAGAGTTAAACCATAAGCGTATGCATACAGTGTATTAAACAATTCAACCATAAAATGCTCAAGTTTTTTCAATAATTACACTTCAAAATATATTTAGGCCCAGATTTATAAATTAAAAAAATTAAAAAAATTGGGTCTTCAAAAGTCCTATGCATTAGGGTTTTTCTTTTATAGTCAGTCCGATTTACCTTGGTTACTCTTTGGTTAGTGAATTTGCGTGGCTTTCCCTGAAAACTTACCACTTTATAATTGGTCAGCTTTCAGCAAAGTAGCCGAGACAATTTGCACCACAACTGTAGGAAAACCTTAGTAAATATCTAGTGACATGAAAAAAAAAAAAAAAAAAATTTAAAAAAAGGATCCACCCCCTTTTCAGATTTGAGCTGCTTTGTCAGTCTCCATACTAAATGTGGAAAAACCCAAACAGAAGCACTTCATAAATCTGTAGGCAAACCACAAAACATGCTGTAAATGCCAAAATTGTATTTGGTCACACCAAACAGGTTTGATTAAAATATTTCTTTATTTAATTAGCATTTTGTTAAAGAAGCAGTCCACATTTTTCTTTGACCATATCATGCATACTCCCATCACTAGTGTAATTTTGATGGTTGGGTGCAGTGCATCCTACTGCCTACCTTTGCCAAGCAACACCCTCTGTTCTCTTTCCTTAAAGGGCTACTCCGCCCCTTGACATATCCCCTATCCAAGGGATCGGGGATAAGATGTCTGATTGTGGGGGTCCTGCCGCTTGGGACCCCAGCATTCTCAGTGGCAGCACCATGCAGTCATTACAGCACAGAGGAAAATCTCTGCACGATGGCGGGGCGATACAGGGGCCGGTGCACTATGACGTCACGGCTCCGGCCCCTCCTGACATTATGCCCTGCCCTTTAAAGGAAGTCTATGGGAGGGGCATGATGACCACCACGTCCACTCCCATAGACTTGTATTAAGGGGGTGGGACGTGATGGCATGGTGCTCCAGCCCCTGTATCACCACATCATCACACAGATTTTCCTTTGGATAGGGGATAATATGTCTAGGGACGGAGTACCCCTTTCAGGCAGGCACCAGACTTACTCCTCTGTACTCTCACAGGTGGCTACAGTTTGTGGTGCACCCTGTAGGGGCCGCACGTATGGAAGGGCTGTCACTGTAAGGATCCATGATTCCTGTCAGGCACAACCCATATGGGAGTCTATTGGTGCCTGAGTAATGTTTATCTTCACAGAAAAGTAGTCTATTTGGTCTCTTGTGATCCTGCATTCCTGACCAAGCCTGTTACCCGACTGCCTGATCATTCTATACTTTTATACTCCTAATGCAAAACTAGATTGTTGATTGTTGACAATGCCTCTGCCTGGCTGCATCTGAGCTCCTCAGCTCTGCTGTTTAACCACTTCAGCTCAGCTATACACTAAGTCAGCTATGCTTTATCAGGCTTTGTTTGCTGCACTAATCTTAACTAGTGTCAGCTCGCCCCACTTCCCTGCATTCTAGTGCTTAGCACTGGGGGAAATGGCCTGCCTGACCAGCTGCCACTTAGCAGAAACCACTTGTGCAGTAGCTGCCTGGTTTCTCCCCTGGAGCTCAAGTCCAGCCTCTGCATTCTGGAGCAGGGTACAGTGTGAAAACCAGGAAAAACCTTATGCTCCATTGTCAAGTTTGGCCTAAAGCCAAACAGATAGGTAGTACAGCAGGTCCAGACACCGTGGGACATTACAACTAGTCCTACAGCTCCATCTGTTTTATTCCAGAAGAGCTGCATCCCTGCATTTCCTTACTGTAACTGGAATATGGGCCCACCAGTGAGACCCACTTAACATTAGAATGCTTAATTTGTCAGAGGATGTGGTCCATCCTTGGTTAGCCAACTTCCTGTGACCTAAAGGATGACATCCCCAGAGTCTGCTCTAGACTTTAAGGCTTTAGGCGAAACACGATCATGTGCCCCCTGCCACACAAGCAACCGACCCCACCCCTCCCGCATGCCTGTGAATGCAAGAGAATAGCAGTGCATATATTGTATGTATGAAAGCTAATCCGGGGAACACGCAGGTTTTTTTTTGTTGTTTTTTTTAAGGGTTGGGATTTAAAAAAACAATACCTCCACACCTGGATGACATACAGTATTACTACTGCAGGGACCAATATACTATTAAAATCACTGTACAAAGACCGAAACCACCACTTACAAAAGAACAAATAATTGCATGACATCATGACCACTACCATAATCACCATATAGTAACTGGATAATACCACCATACTGATACTGAATAAAAATCACTATACACAGAGTGATGACCAAGCTCTACAGACCATACTAGTGATCAGTCACATTAGGTGCCGTCTTCTCTGATTGGAGTTATTCACTTTTTCTTATCCATCTGGGTCAGACAATACAACTTCTCTAAGCCACAACTCATCACACAGAACCTCCCAGACAAACATTTTACTCTTCACACATCTAGATTTCCATATAGTTATTATAAAAATCACCTCATTGGTTAAAAAAAACAAAACAAAAAAAAAAACACAGCAGTTAAAAAAAAACAAAAGTTGTGGGAAGAGTAGGTAGGTCATCCCCATAGGGTAGTTAGGTCACTCCATTAGGTAGACAGGCCCCTTCATAGTTCCCCCCCCCCCACCCCAAGTAGGTAGGTGCCAGGTGTAGGTAGGCCCCCTTCTACATAGTTACTCCTTGTAGGCAGTGGTAGCCCCGTATAAAGTAGGAGTTACTTACTGTAGGTAGTAGCAGCCTACCTTTTTAGGCAGGTAGTAATAGCAACAGGCAGTAGTAACAGCAGTCCCCTTTAGGTAGTAGTGTCAGTATCAGCTCGCTTTAGATAGTAGTAGTAGCAGCAGCTATAGTAACAATAGCACCAGCCCCCTTTAGGTAGTAGTGAAAGCAGTTCCCCTTTAGGTAGTAATAGTAACCCCCCCCCCCCCCTTTATGTAGTAATGGCAGCCCTCTTTAAACCCATTTAAAGTAGTAATAGCAGTAACTCATTAAGGTAGTAAATAGCAGCTACCTTTAGTAACCCCCTTTAGGCAGTAATAAACAGCTCCCTTGATTAAAAAAAAAATGAAATAAAAATAAAATGATATATTATATATGGGTGGGATGTATGGGTGCTGTCGTGGAGACTTCCTACCAATCAAATCATCAGTGAGTGTAAGTCACCCTCTCTACTCATGACAGCACCCTGAGAAAAGTACCAAAGAATAATTAGGAAAGGACTACAGCACCCAAGACCATGCGTCCAAATGCCATGTACTTGTCTGCCATAACGTCAAGTCTATAATGTCTGGAAAAGGTATGTAAACTTTTCAAAGTAGCAGCTTGGCAGATTTGTTCTACTGAGGCCGAAGCTCTCTCTGCCCATGAGGAGGATACTGCTCCAAGTGAGGAGTTTTACTGCTAGCAGAATAAGAGATTCAGAAATGGATAGTTGTATTCATCTAGCTACAGATCTTTTGGAGGCTTTCTTGCTCCTATTATTGCCTGCAAACTGGAGAAAAAGATTCTCTTTTCTCCAAGAGCGGTTTTCCTCTATATAGAGACAAGGACAGCTTGTCTGACATCAAAAAAACTGAGCGATCTTTCTTGTTCATTATTTGGATGAGCACAAAAAAGGAGGAACAATATCCTGAGATCTATGGAAGGAAGAAGATACCTTAGGAATAAAATTGGTCTCTAATCTGAAAATAATTTATCATCTAAAGTAAGGTTGTTGAATAGAGAGCCTGAGTTTTTGCCTACTCTGCGGCTGAAGTGATGGCTACTAGAAAGGCTATTAATGGTTAGATACTCAATGGTGATGGAATTTAAAAAAGTTCAAAAGGGTGAACTGTATAGAGCCAAAAAAAAAAAAAAAAAAAAAAATTTACTGTAGGTTCCAAGGAGGGAAAGTACTTTTAGGTCTTAACCTGTCCGTTGCTTTAATAAACCTAGAAATCCAATTATTCTCACCTAATTCAATTTGATAAAGGGCACCCAAAGCAGAGACCTGGACCCTTCCTGGTAAAGTCCCAAATCAAACCCATCCTGAAGGAAGTCAAGGATTCTTGTGATATCAGGAGAAATCAAGAGAAAACATTTTTTTAATATAAAAACAAACAAAGACAACCCACACCAAGAGGCATATTTTTTCCACACCTTAGTGTACAGACTAGAAACAGAAGGCTTACAACTTGCCAAAATAGTGTGTGTAACTATCTGAAATTATTTTTTTTTTTAACAGGAACCTCAGAATCCATGCTGACAGATTGAGGTTTAGGATCTGCTTGTGGAATACAGGTCCCAGTTAGAGTAGGTCACGGTGAGCAGGAAATCTTAGTTTTGTCCAGGCTAATGGACTGTAGCAGAGAAAACCATCCTCTCTTGGGCCAAAAAGGAGCAATCAGGATACTGTTCTTGTCTCAGCTTCTGTAATACTTTAGGAATTAAAGAAATAGGAGAGAGGACATACCCTGAGCTGAAGGACTATCTTTGAGACAGGGCATCTGTTGCTTTTTTTTTTTTTGGGGGGGGGGGGGGGTTGAATAAAAAAAAAATAATAATAAAAGTCCACTTGAGGAATACCCCTTTTCTTTATGATCATGCTGGATGCCCAATCTCCTGAATCTAAGATCTGTCTGCTGAAAAAGTCTGTTTGAAGATTCCATATTCCCTTTAGATGCACTGCTGAGATGGATAGAACTATACCTTCTGCCCAAGAGAATAGCTTCCCTGCTACCGACTGGAGGAGACTGTCTGGGGCCCCCGATGGCGGATTAAGGATACTGCTGTTGTGTTGTCAGAGAATGTGCTTGCTCCTGCATGATGATTCTAGGTGTTGAAGAGCCAATTAGCTAGAAGCTTCCTTAAATTTGAGGATTTCTGAGAGAACTGGACCCCACCTCCCCTGAATTGCAGGCCGGATAGAGCTGATCTTCTTGGCACAAAAGAAACTAGATCCTGACTCTGTACTCTTTACTTAAGGGAGAAAGGAAGAAAGGATTGCTGAATTTCTGAATTCAGAAGAACCCCTAGAAATAGTTTTCTTGTGCTGAGTGAGAGATCAGATTTTTTTTAAATTCAGGATCCACCCCAAGTCTTGAATAATCTGGATGGTTCTCTGAATGCTACTTAGTAATAGGGGAACAGAGTCCGCCACCACCAGTATATCATCCAGGGATTGAATTGGGGGGGAGGGGGGGTGCTGAGGAAAGCCTGAAGGGCACACCGGCTAACTGGTAGTGATGGACCCTGTCCCCTCTGAGTTCCTGAGATTGTCTGCAAATCGGAAGATGGTAGGAGACTTAAGTCTATTGTCGCCATTACCGTATCTTTCTTTGTAAGTGCCACTGCCGATTTCCACTGTCCATCTTGAATTTTCTGTATTTGACACATCTGTTCAGGGGTTTTAAATTTATTATTGTCCTGTACTTGCCATTTGGTTTCCTCACCCAAAAAAAAAAAGTGTGAATAATGACCCTGCTTGTATTGCTCCTGGGGAATTTTTACAACTGCCCCTAATTTTATTAAATTCTGCACTCCCTGGAGGATTAGAGAGGAATTATGTGAACTATAAGTCAGCACAAACCTTTGCGGAGGAGGTGCAGTCAACTCTATATAAGATGCATGCTGCAGGCTTAGGACGTGGAGGGTCAGAGAAACTGCTCCTGCTGTATAGGGAAAGCGATAGCTAGGTTGCTGCTAGGTGGTGTATTCAGGGTCCAGTTTATTCCTAAAGCACTAGTGTAAAATCTGCTTTAAGGACAGCACCCAAAAAAGCCCTTTTTAGGGCTGAAAGATATCAGTCCGTGTGTCTGGCAACAGCTGGAGGCACCCTGGTTGGGAGGAAACTGCTGGTTAAAAGGGGAAATCCAGAATCAAATTTAAGTTCCTTCAAGTAACTAAATACTACAGTATTCAAAGGGCTGAAATATATCAGTCCGCATGTTTTACAACAGCTGAGGCACCCTGGTTGGGGACCACTGCTTAAAGGGGAACTCCACTGGCAAGCTTTTTGCTCATTGTCACACTAGGGCAAATCACATTAGGTGTGACAGTTGTGCAAATTTAACCAAAAAAATGACAGGCAGAGGAAGGCTACCCCGCAGAGGAATGGCCAGTGTTCAGAGGCCACGTACCCTGAACCCCCAAAGTTCTGAGGACTTAGTTGACTGGCTATCACAAGACACCCAATCTACTACAGCTTCCGCTTGGAACCTTGACGCACCATCCTTCTCCTCCTCTAGCTTAGCTTCGGGCACCTCTCATGCTACCACTTGCCTGCCTGCCGCCACCAACACTAGCACCACAGCAACTTTACTTGATCCGTCAGGGGAGTTATTTACACATCAGTTTGAAGACATGAGTGATGCGCAACCATTATTGCCAGAGGATGTAGTTAACAGGTATATGTCTCAGTCTGGCAGCATTACACACATGGACATACGGTGTGATGAGGATTATGTTGTACCCGCTGCTGCTTCCTTTCTTGAGGTGTCCGATAGCGGTGAAGGTGTTGATTATGAGGATGTGTCCATGGATGCCCGCTAAAAGAGAAGAAGAGGGGGAAAGTTCAGATGGGGAGACAGAGGAGGAGGAGGATATGAGTTGGAAGCAGGGGGGAGGTCGTCGCAAGGAGCTAGTGGCACAGTCAGACAGCATGCATCGGCACCAGAGGGTCAGCCAGACGGGACGCCAATCAACGCATGCTGTTGCCACCACCAGAATGTAGTCATCGCAGAGCTCAGCAGTGTGGCATTTTTTTTGTGTGTCTGCCTCTGACAACACACAAAGTCAAAGCCGCCATCCTCCTGGTCCAGCATCTTCAGCCAGGTCAACCACTGCTGCCCTCCTTGCCCCCTCTCAACCATCCACCTCTCCGTCTCTTGCCTTGAGCAGTTCCTGCTCATCTGCCCAGTGTCAGGTGTCTGTCAAGGAGATGTTTGAGCGCAAGAAGACAATGTCTCAAAGTCACGCCCTAGTCTGAGGTGTGACAGCTGGCTTGTCGGAACTGCTAGCCTCTCAGCTTTTACCATACAAGCTGGTGGAGTCTGAGGCCTTTAAAAAATTTGTAGCCATTGGGACACTGCAGTGGAAGGTACCCGTCCGAATTTTTTTTTTGCACAAAAGGCAATCCCCAACCTTTACTCCATTGTGCAAAAGGAAATTATGGCATGTCTGGCACACAGTGTAGGGGCAAGGGTCCATCTGACCACTGATACCTGCTCTGCAAAGCATGGTCAGGGCAGGTATATCACCTACACTGCGCATTGGGTAAACCTGGTGACGGCTGCCAAGCATGGAATGCGTGGCTATGCAGAGGAGTCGGTGACACCGCCACGACTTGCAGGCAGGCCTGCTGCCACCTCCTCTACCATAACCTCCTTGGCCGAGTCCTCTTCCACTGCTGTGTCTTGGTCCACATCACCGGCAACCCCCCCCCCCCCCCCCCAGCTCCCCAGGTGCTATTCCACATCCCGGATACGGCAGTGTCACGCCATCTTGGGATTGACTTGCCTCAAAGCGGAGAGTCACACCGCACCACCGTGCTGCATTATATAGAGTCTTCTGGACTTTAGGATAATTTAAACTTGAATTTTCAAAGTACTAACCATTACACCAAGGAACGCTTGTTGCGTGCGATTTTTAAACTCAAATTTTCAAAAATAAAATAGAGAGGGATGAACTCTTTATTTGATGAAAAATGTTATTTAGAAAATAATTTGTCCGTTTCTCCATCCTGCATTTTAGAGAGTCCTCTGGACTCTTGGATATGCGCTTGTTCTTATTTTTCAGCCATGTGTACATGCCTAATTTTTCTGGCCTCTGGTGCTGCACTTTTTATGCTGCCGCAATTTCTCTGGGCGCTGCTACAGCTGCGGCTGCAACAATACCATATTTTTGACCCCTGTGTACATGCCTAATTTTTCTGGTACTCTCTGCTGACATCTCTGTCCATTTTAGCAACCGTGCATATTAGATGTATGCTAAGGGTAGCATGGTGGCTCAGAGGCCTTGGGTTCAAATCCCACTATGTGCTGCCTAAAGGGGGCTCTAACTATGTGCTGCCTAAAGGGGGGGATCTAAATGTGAAGCCTAAAGGGTGCTAAAGCACGTTATTCCAAACCATTTAGGAATGTTAGTTGATACAGAGTCTGGTTTTAATCCATAAAGGGCATGAATCACCTATGTAATTTTCCATGGGAGTTCCAACTCCGGTTGTGGACAATCCTTTATTCCTCCCCATCGTTCCTGGGACGGGTGGCGGTAGGACATATATACAGAGAGGAACCCTCAGCCTGGCGTCACGACAGTTAAGGGTTAATCCAACACGCTGTCATCACTGCACAGCTACACACTACCTACCCTACACCCCCAAGCTACATATACATACATATATGTGGGGATATATTGGCACCTGAAACTTAACTACACTAAGTACAGAATAAAACAGGCGTTTTCTATAGTCTCAAGCCATGAGGCGTTTAAGCAACCAACTTATGAATCCAAAAGGATTCGTGATTAGATGTTGGAATTCGAGATGAGCGAACTTACAGTAAATTCGGTTTGTCACGAACTTCTCGGCTCGGCAGTTTATGACTTTTCCTGCATAAATTAGTTCAGCCCACCGGAGCACCTGAAGGCTGAACTAATTTACGCAGGAAAAGTCATCAACTGCCGAGCCGAGAAATTCGTGACGAATCAAATTTACTGTAAGTTCGCTCATCTCTAGTTGGAATCTATTTGAAACTTCCACTGGAGTAGACTAATAACCAAATTGAGAGAATACTGGACATATAGTTTTTTCAAATCAGTAGATGTCAACAGTTTTCTACATTGTGATAGTGCCCATTATCCCCCCTGCTGGCTTAAGGGGGTGCCTTAGGGACAGTACCTTCTATCCTTAGAGCACAATTCCATGAGAAGGGTTACCCATAACCCCCTTCTGGGCGATGTGTATAAAAAAAAGCAAGCGGAAAAAAAACCCACAGATTTGGTAACAAAGCAGAGGACAGAAAATATTGAGGTGAGAACGGAGCATAAATTCAGATATAATCTTATTACCAATTACAATAGCGGAGCTTCTCACATTGACTCCCCCATCTACTGTGTAGGAAGTCTGCACACACACACACGGAGAGGGTCTTAACCTCTTTTTCCTGTCCAAATCAGGCAGAGGCAATTTCAGGGTGCTGTTGTGGAGACTACTAGAGGAGGGGAGCTGCTATTACTAACAGCCCTCAAAATAAAATAAGTAAATTAGAAAACGAAAGCCCACAAACAAGAGGCACACTCAAGGCTCTTGCCCATCCTCTCTTGTCCTGTCTTCTCTGCTCTGTGGTCACTTGTGCTTCGGAGCACAGAGAGAGATGCTTGGCATCTTGTGGCCGTCTGCATATTAAGCACAGCCACAATAGTGATTGACAAGGGCGAAGGAGCCAATGGTAACATTTAACTATAGATTCTTCGTTAAATGCATCCCGGACTGGCTGGCCCTAGCGACACTACAGAGTGGTGATGCATACGTTTTATGCATTGCCACTAACTGTACACCTGGCTGGGGGGGGGGGGGCTGCAAGGCACCCCTTAATTGCGAGGCCTTAGGTGGCCGCCTAGCTCGCCTAATGGTAGAGTGGCCTCTGATGATCATCAAACTGTCTAACACAGCCTAAATACTTGAAATCTTTATAAGACACCTCAATTTCAATTATAGGGCAAATCCCTTTAGTAGCATGCAGCAACAGTTGTTATTGGGTGCTGTCCCCACACTGAAATCCTCTGCATTAAGAATTACAAAGTCAATTCTGAAGATGGGCCTGATAAAAATGTGATGTCCCAGTATGGGATGTGGTCCCGTACAGTACTAAGCGTCTCCCCCATAGTATTATATGTATTCTGTATAAAAGGACCTTTGAGTTAGTCACATGATACTGTTGTCACATGTTCAATTCATATGTTTGTTACCCAGAGAGCACCAGGTGACCTGCAGCTTGACCTATGGGCTCCTTGCTCAGCCCAGCTTTATAAGGAAGGGAGGAGCTGCAATCGGCCTCTTTTGCTCTTGCGATTCATTTTTTGCTTAGGTCAAGTTCAGTCCAGATGTCTCAGAGCCAGTGTCCAGCACACCTGAAAGCCTCAAGCCTAACCTACAGCCACATGTCAGTAAGTGAATATAGTGACAGCAGACAGATGACTTTAGTCAAGTCTAGTCTATTATAGTCAGTCTAAAGTCTGTCCTAAAGTCTGTCAAGTCACTGCAAGTCCCAGCAAGCTGCAAGGTCCCCCCCCCCCCCCTCTGTTATTTGCCACCTCTTTAGGATCCTGGCCTAGCTGTAAAGACTGTTACCATCTGTCTACCTCAGTAAAGCTACCGTTAACCCTAACATGGTCTTGGACTATTATTACCCTGCTTAAACTAGGGATAGCGGTGCTACCCGGGTGGTTACCAGGAAAAACACACCCTAGAGTCAAACATTTAGGGGTTAAAACCATCTGCCCCATAAACCTTATTGCACCCCCATGGCTCACCACAAAGCTTTGGCATCACAAACAGGACACCGGTGTGTGCTTTAGCCATAAAGCTGCAAGTCCTCCCCCCCTAGTCTGAATTGTGTCCAAGAAAAATTGCATGCCAATGCTAAAAAGTTTGCGCCAGAAAAGCGTACGGGACTGTTCTCATTGCAAAGTGTTACTGGCAGGTGAAGTAGTGGGGGAGGCAAAGGAAAAGTAGGAATTAGGACTTACCGAAAATTCGGTTTTCATGAGTCCATCACGACAGCACCACGAGATTGCCCCCATCTGCATAGGAACAGGAAGCACAATAGAGGTTAAAAAGGCCCCTCCCTCCATACTCCCTCAGTATTTATAAATTACTAAGAGAGCAGATTTTAAAATATACATATAATATAAGGGTGGGGGAAAAAATAGGTGCTGTTGTGATGGACTCATGAAAACTGAATTATCGGCAAGTCATAATTCCTACATTTCACTTTGTGCAGTCACGACAGCACCACATGAGACATACCAGATAAGTGTAGATTTAGGAAGGGACCACAGCCTGCAGCACCTTTTGGCCAAAACCAAGGTCCTGAGAAGAGGCCACGTCCAGCTTGTAATGCTTGAAGGTGATGTGCGGAGAGGACCATGTTGCTGCTCTGCTTATCTGTTCTAGAGAGGCCGAAGCTCTCTCGGCCCAAGAGACCGAAACAGCCCTAGTGGAATGCGCTTTGATGCCTACTGGAACCTCTTGACCCGCAGAAGTATATGACTGATTGCAGACTTAAAAGGGGGTTATCCAGCATAAGGTGATTTTAGTACGTACCTGGCAGACAGTAATGGACATGCTTAGGAAGGATCTGCACTTGTCTTGGACTAAATGGCTATGCTGTGAGATTACCATAACACTGTGGCTAGCCTTCTCTGAACTTTATTTCCTGTTTTCTTGTTTGCCTACAAATCCCATGATACCATTTTCCTCCTTCCCACACATCAGCTACCCCACCCATTAAAACAAATGAGCTGCAGACCTGTGGTTTTAAGTCAGAGTGCCTCCAGCTGTTGCATTACTTGCAGATTGCTCTCTCCACCCATTGAAGCAGACAGGCTCCCTATCATCAGCTGACTAGTGAGTCAGGTCTCGACCGCATTGCAAGCTGGGAAAAATCTGAGACAGCCGTCATTTTGTATGCTGTTAAAAATATTGGGGTGAAAAAAAATCACATAAGAATTGTGAGAAAACCGTCACACGCGCACATGTAAAGACTATATTATGAACTACACTAACTTTAAAGCCCCTGTAGCATAGTCAAAAAAAACATTTCCCGGAATACCCCTTTAAACCATCTGGAGATTGAGTTCTTAGATGCCTTCTTCCCTCTATTTGGTCCTTGATACTGAACGAAGCGGTTAGAATCTTTTCTCCAGGATCTAGTGGTCTCTAGATAGTGTAAGACCACTCTCCTAACATCCATTTTATGGAATTCTTTACTATTTTTGGGGCTGGCACAAAAAGAGGGAAGAAATATGTCCTGAGACCTATGAAAATTGGATACAACTTTTGGGAGAAAAGCAGGATTATATGTTTTAAAATCTTATCTTCCCAGGGGCGGACATATCGCCTGTGCAGCCGGTTCAGCTGCACAGGGGCCCAGCGTGAGAGGGGGCCCGCTGCCCTCTCCAGGTCCGGCCCCAGAGGCGAGCATTAGGCCACATACCACCGCATACTCCCCGACCACAGCAAGTTAGACAGCACCCGGATGGACGCTGCGTTCAACCACCCCTGCAGCCAGTGGCGTCTCTGGGGGGGGGGGGCCAGAGGGGGCCACGGCCCCCCCTAGCAGCAGTAGGTTACTAGCAGCTCTCATGGCCATCAGGGGGGTACAGCTAGTTCACCAGTAGCCCGCTGCACCCGACGCCCCCCGGAGCCATCTACTCCGGCATCCTTTTTTTAATTAAATCTTCAGCCAGCAGCCCTGTCACCATGCAGGGGCCGCGCTATGCAGACTGGGAAGAGCAGACAGGAAGCTCCTCCCCCTCTCTCACTCCCCTGTATGAAGCTCCTCCCCCTCTCACTCCCCTGTATGCTGGACCTTGTGGAGCAGGCCCGCTGTGTGTATACAGGCCCGGACACCACCAGTATGGAAGACTTACCTGCTCAGTGCCCACTGCTGATGCTGCCCTTTTAAAGTAAGTAACTTGCTTGGGGGAGAGGGGGAAAGTTGAAGTTCGGGAGACAGTGGGAGGTAGTTCAGTGTTTCCCAACCAGGGGGCCTCCAGCTGTTGCAAGACTACAACTCCCAGCATTCCTTTGGCTTTATGAGCATACTGGGAGTTGTAGTTTTGCAACAGCTGGAGGCCCCCCTAGTTGGGGAAACACTGATCTATCTATCATCTATCCATCTATATATCATATCTATATCCATCTATCTATTTATGTATGTATCTAGCTATCTCATATCTATTATCTATCTATCTATCATCTATCTAATATGTATCATCTATCTATCTATCTACAAAACTAAAGATCCAGGGGTACTCCCAGATAAGGTGCAAAAACAAAGTTTTTAATTCCCCCATGTATGTGTGACGTTTCGATAGCATCCCGCCATCTTTATCATACGTACAGTTGTACATTCTGTAGTCTGTGACATCACTGTGCTTCATCCTGTAATTTGATGTCACTGTGTATAACAACCCTGTAGGGACATCACAGTTTATTATTCTTGAATGCTGATGCTTCACTGTGTATATTTTCCCGGTACAATGGACATC